>NC_081287.1:830136-920642 GCF_030490865.1 Poecile atricapillus
AGGATTTGGGGGCGTGGCACAACTCAGGGTTTTTGGGGGGGGGGAAGCGACAGCAGAGAAATGAAATTAATGAAATTAATGGAATTAATTAATTAAAATTAATGGAATAAATTATCTTGTCTTGATGGGAGACCCCCCCCAGACCCCCGGGACCCCCCCAATTTCCAGGTGGGAATTTTGGGGAGAACAGGACTGGGAACCCCAAAAATGGGACTGGGAACCCCAAAAAAGGGTCTGGGAACCCCAAAAATGGGAGAGGAACCCCAAAAATGGGACTGGGAACCCCAAAAATGGGGCTGGGAACCCCAAAAAGGGACTGGGAATCTCAAAAATGGGACTGGGAACCCCAAAAAGGGACTGGGAATCCCTAAAATGGGACTGGGAACCCCAAAAATGGGACTGGGAACCCCAAAAATGGGACTGGGAACCCCTAAAAGGGACTGGGAACCCCAAAAATGGGACTGGGAATCCCAAAAATGGGACTGGGAACCCCAAAAATGGGACTGGGAATCCCAAAAAAGGGATTTGGAATCCCAAAAAAGGGATTTGGAACCCCAAAAATGGGACTGGGAACCCCAAAAATGGGACTGGGAACCCCAAAAGGGGACTGGGAACCCCAAAAATGGGACTGGGAACCCCAAAAATGGGACTGGGAACTCCTAAAAGGGACTGGGAACCCCAAAAATGGGACTGGGAACTCCTAAAAGGGACTGGGACACCAAAAAGGGACTGGGAACCCCAAAAATGGGGCTGGGAACCCCAAAAGGGAACTGGGAACCCCAAAAATGGGACTGGGAACCCCAGAACAGGGGGGTTCAGGGGGTATCAATGGGGTTTTTGGGGGGTTTTGGGGTTTTTAGGGTGTTTCAATGGGATTTTTGAGTATTTTTGGGGTGGTTTTGGGGTTTTTTTTGGGGTGTTCAGGGGGTATCAATGGGGTTTTTGGGGGTTTTGGGGTTTTTTGGGGGTTTTTAGGGTGTTTCAATGGGGTTTTGGGTGGTTTTTGGGGGTTTTTGGGATATTTTTAGGGTTTTTTGGGGTACATCAATGAGGTTTTGGGGGCTTTTTGGGGTTTTTGGGGTACATCAATGAGGTTTTGGGGGTTTTTGGGGTATTTTTGGGGTTTTGGGGGTATTTTTGGGGTTTTTGGGGTACACCAATTAGGTTTTGGGGGCTTTTTGAGTTTTTTGGGGTACATCAATGAGGTTTTGGGGGTATTTTTGGGGTTTTTTGGGTACATCAATGAGGTTTTGGGGGCTTCTTGGGGTATTTTTGGGGTTTTTGGGATACATCAATGAGGTTTTGGGGGGTTTTTGGGGTTTTTGGGGTACATCAATGAGGTTTTTGAGTTTTTTGGGGTACATCAATGAGGTTTTGGGGTTTTTTGGGTATTTTTATCTGTTTTTGGGGTTTTTGGGGTACATCAATGAGGTTTTGGGGGGTTTTGGGGGTTTTTTGGGGTACATCAATGAGGTTTTGGGGGTTTTTTTGGGGTACATCAATGAGGTTTTGGGGGTTTTTGGGGTTTTTGGGGTACATCAATGAGGTTTTGGGGGCTTTTTGGGGTATTTTGGGGGTTTTTGGGGTACATCAATGAGGTTTTTGAGTTTTTTGGGGTACATCAATGAGGTTTTGGGGGTATTTTGGGGTTTTTGGGGTACATCAATGAGGTTTGGGGGTATTTTGGGGGTTTTTGGGGTACATCAATGAGGTTTTGGGGGGTTTTTGGGGTTTTTGGGGTACATCAATGAGGTTTGGGGGTATTTTTGGGGTTTTTGGGGTACATCAATGAGGTTTTTGGGGTATTTTTGGGGGTTTTTGGGGTACATCAATGAGGTTTTGGGGTATTTTTGGGGGTTTTTGGGGCACATCAATGAGGTTTTGGGGGCTTTTTGGGGTTTTTGGGGTACATCAATGAGGTTTTGGGGTTTTTGGGGTACATCAATGAGGTTTTGGGGGTATTTTTGGGGTTTTTGGGGTACATCAATGAGGTTTTGGGGCGTTTTTGGGTATTTTTATCTGTTTTGGGGGGTTTTTGGGGTACACCAATGAGGTTTTGGGGGGCTTTTTGAGTTTTTTGGGGTACATCAATGAGGTTTTTGGGGTATTTTTGGGGGTTTTTGGGGTACATCAATGAGGTTTGGGGGGTTTTTGGGGTACATCAATGAGGTTTTGGCACGTGCCCATCCACGTAGAAATTCCGTGTGAGCCGGGGCAGCTCGATGCGCGCTCCCTCCATGGCGGGGCTGAGGCTGAGCTGACAGCCCAGGCGAGAATTCTCCCGCAGCAGCGGCGCCTGGTCCAGCAGATCCTCCTCCCTGGGGGGCACCCGGCACCGTCAGGGGGTCCTGGGGGGGTTTGGGGGGGTCCCAGGGGGGTTTGAGGGGTCCCAGGGGGGTTTGGGGAGTTTTGAAGGGGTCCTGGGGGGGTTTGGGAGGGTCCCAGGGGGGTTTGGGGGGTCCCAGAGGGGTTTGGGGAGTTTTGAAGGGGTCCTGGGGGGGTTTGGGGGGGTCCCAGGGGGGTTTGGGGGGTCCCAGGGGGGTTTGGGGAGTTTTGAAGGGGTCCTGGGGGGGTTTGGGGGAGTTTTGAGGGGTTTGGGGGGTCCCAGAGGGGTTAGAGGGGTCCTGAGGGGTCCTGGGGGGGCTTTTGGGGAGGTTTTGGGGGGCTCCTGGGGGGTTTTGGGGGGGTCCCGGGGGGTCCCAGAGAGGTCCTGAGGGGGTTTGGGGGGGTCCCGGGGGGGCTTGGGGGGGTCCCCAAGGGCTCCCGGGGGGGTCCCAGGGGGGTTTGGGGGGGTTTTGGGGATTTTTGAGGGGTCCTGAGGGGTCCCAGGGGGGTTTGAGGGGTCCTGAGGGGTCCTTGGGGGGGGTTTGAAGGGTCCCGGGGGGTTTTAGGGGGGTTTGGGGGAGTTTTGAGGGGTCCTGAGAGGTCCCAGGGGGATTTTGGGGAGGTTTGAGGGGTCCTGAGGGGGTTTGGGGCGAAATCTCGGGGGTTTGGGGGGCTCTTGGGGGGGTCCCGGGGGGCTTTGGGGGGGTCCCAGGGGGGTTTTGGGGAGGTTTGAGGGGTCCTGAGGGGGTTTGGGGCGAAATCTCGGGGGTTTGGGGGGATCTTGGGGGGGGGTTTGGGGGGTCTCAGGGGGGTTTGAGGGGTCCCGGGGGGCTTTGGGGGGGTCCCGGGGGGGTCTGAAGGGTCCTGAGGGGTCCCGGGGGGGTCCTGGGGAGGTCCAGGGTGTCCCGGGGGGGTTTGGGGGGGTTTTGGGGGGTCCCGGGGTGGTTTTGGGGGGGTTTGAGGGGTCCTGAGGGGTCCCGGGGGGTTTTAGGGGAGTCCCGGGGGTGTTTGGGGGGTCCCGGGGGGTTTTGGGGGGGGTCCTGGGGGGTTCTGGGGGGGTCCTGGAGGGGTTTGAGGGGGTCCCGAGGGGGTTTTGGGGGGGGTCCTGGGGCGTTTTGGGGGGGTCCTGGAGGGGTCTGGGGGGTTTTGGGGAGTCCCGGGGGGTTTTGGGGGGGTCCTGGGGATGTCCAGGGAGTCCCGGGGGTGTTTGGGGGGTCCCGGGGGTGTTTGGGGGGTCCCAGGGGTGTTTGGGGGGTCCCGGGGGTGTTTGGGGGGTCCCAGGGGTGTTTGGGGGGTCCCGGGGGTGTTTGGGGGGTCCCAGGGGTGTTTGGGGGGTGCCGGGGGTGGTTTTGGGGGTCTGGGGGGGTCCCGGGGGGTTTTGGGGGTGTTTTGGGGGGGTTTTGGGGGTCCCGGGGGGTTTTGGGGCTCTGGGGGGGTCTGGGGGGGGTTTTGGGGGTGTTTTGGGGGTGTTTTGGGGGGGTCCCGGGGTGGTTTTGGGGGTGTTTTGGGGGTCTGGGGGGGTCTGGGGGTGGTTTTGGGGGTGTTTTGGGGGTGTTTTGGGGGGGTCCCGGGGTGGTTTTGGGGGTGGTTTTGGGGGTCTGGGGGGGTCTGGGGGCGTCTGGGGGTGTTTGGGGGGTCCCGGGGGTGGTTTTGGGGGTGTTTTGGGGGTGTTTTGGGGGGTCTGGGGGGGTCTGGGGTGGTTTTGGGGGTGTTTTGGGGGTGTTTTGGGGGGTCCTGGGGTGGTTTTGGGGGTGTTTTGGGGGTGTTTTGGGGGTCTGGGGGGGTCTGGGGGTGTTTTGGGGGGGTTTTGGGGGTGTTTTGGGGGTCCCGGGGGTGGTTTTGGGGGTCCCGGGGTGGTTTTGGGGGTGTTTTGGGGGTGTTTTGGGGGTCCTGGGGTGGTTTTGGGGGTGTTTTGGGGGTGTTTTGGGGGTCTGGGGGGGTCTGGGGGTGTTTTGGGGGGGTTTTGGGGGTGTTTTGGGGGTCCCGGGGATGTTTTGGGGGTGTTTAGGGGGTCCGGGGGTGCCGTTACCGCTCGTCGGGCGCCGGGAGCCGGCTCAGGTGGGGCTCGCTGATGTAAACGTGACAGGTGGAACAGGCCAGGGAGGCCTCGCAGGCACCTGGGGGAGAACCGGAGTGAGAACGGGAACGGAAACGGGAAACGGGAACTGGGAGTGAGAACGGGAAATGGGAAATGGGAAACGGGAAACGGGAACTGGGAAATGGAACTGGGAATGGAACCGGGAGTGAGAACGGGAACGGAAACGGGAAATGGAACCGGGAAACGGGAATGGAACCGGGAGTGAGAACGGGAACGGAAACGAGAATGGAACCGGGAATCGGGAAATGGGAACAGAACCGGGAAACGGGAATGGAACCGGGAATGGAACCGGGAGTGAGAACGGGAATGGGAAATGGGAAATGGGAAATGGAACTGGGAATGGAACCGGGAATGAGAACGGGAAACAGGAAATGGGAACCGGGAACCGGGAACGGGAAATGGGAACCGGGAACGGAACCGGGAAATGGGAAATGGGTACCGGGAAACGGGAATGGAACCGGGAATGGAACCGGGAATGAGAACGGGAACGGAAACGAGAATGGAACCGGGAATCGGGAAACGGGAATAGAACCGGGAAATGGGAAACGGGAAATGGGAATGGAACCGGGAATGGAACCGGGAAATGGGAAATGGGAACCGGGAACTGGGAACAGAACTGGGAGTGAGAACAGGAAACGGGAAACGGGAATGGAACCGGGAAACGGGAATGGGAACGGAACCGGGAACGGAACCGGGAAACGGGAAATGGGAAACGGGAACAGAACCGGGAAACGGGAAATGGGAACAGAACCGGGAATGGAACCGGGAGTGAGAACGGGAAACGGGAAATGGGAACAGGGAACTGGGAAATGGAACTGGGAATGGAACTGGGAATGGAACTGGGAGTGAGAACGGGAACTGGGAAATAGAACCGGGAAATGGGAACTGGGAAATGGGAACCGGGAACTGGGAAATGGAACTGGGAATGGAACCAGGAGTGAGAACGGGAACAGAACCGGGAAATGGGAAATGGAACTGGGAATGGAACTGGGAGTGAGAACAGGAAACGGGAAACGGGAACCAGGAAATGGGAACTGGGAACCGGGAACAGAACCGGGAGTGAGAACGGGAAGCAGGAGCCGGGAAACAGGAAACGGGAAACGGGAAATGGAACCGGGAATGGCACTGGGAACCGGGAATGGAACCAGGAACAGAACCGGGAACCCCCTGGGAACCCCCCCGCCAGGAACCCCTCGGGAATGACACCGGGAATCTCCCCGGGAATGACACCGGGACCCCCCCGGGAAGGCCCCGTTAGCACCGGGACCGCTCTGTGGGAACCGGGAGCCTCTCAGAACCCTCCTGGCAGCACCGGGGGGGCCGAGAATTCCCCCGTTCCCGTTCCCATCCCCGTTCCCGTTCCGGTTCCGGTTCCCGGTGCCGGTTCCGGTTCCCGCTCCTCACCCTCCAGCTCCAGCCCGTGCCGCTGCGCCAGGTGCAGCACGTTGTCCCCGGTTCTGCCTCTCACCGGCACCTCCCGCCCCTCCCGGTCCACGAACACGACGTTAACCCTGAGGAAACCGGCGGGGGGGGGCAGGGGAGGGGCACACACGACACCGGGCTCAGCACCGGCACTCGCTGCCCGCTCCCGCCGCCCCGGGAGGGCGTCCCCGGTACCCACACGGCGGCTTCGGGCTCTTCGACCGCGGCTCGGCCGCTGCTGAGGCTGCGGGAAACGCCCCGGAGCAGCCGCTGCGTCACGGAGCCGCCGCTCGCCGCCGCCATGGGCGCCGCCATGTTGGGCGCCACGTGACCGGCATCACGTGATACGACACGAGACGTTTGGGGGCGTGGCCAAAGCGCGCGCGTGCGTGAGTGGGCGTGGCCAATACGTGCGCGTGCGTAAAGTGGGCGTGGCCATCGCGGTCGGGTGGGCGTGGCCAAGCCTCGAGTGGGCGTGGCCAAAGCCGCGAGTGGGCGTGGCCAAAGCCGCGTTTTAAAGCCGGGACGCGAAATTTGGGGAGAAATCGGAAAATTTTGGGGGTCCCGGAGGGGAATTTTGGGATTCTGGGAGGAAAAAAAATCCCAAATAAAAGCGAAAAAAATTTCAAAATAAAAACAAAAAAAATTTAAAATAAAAATAAAAATAATTCAAAATAAAAACAAAAAAAATTCAAAATAAAACTCCCCAAAATCCCAAATTTCGAGCCAAAAATCCCAAATAAAAACCCCCCAAAAAATCTCAAATAAAAATAAAAAAAAAATCCCCAAATTTCGACCCCAAAAAATCCCAAATAAAAACAAAAAAACTTTCCAAAATAAAAACTCCAAAACCCCCAAATAAAATAAAAAAAAATCCCAAATCCAGACACCAAAAAATCCCAAATTTCGACCCAAATATCCCAAATAAAAACCCCCCAAAAAATCCAAAATAAAAACCAGAAAAAATCCCAAACTCAGACCCCAAAAATCCCAAATAAAAACCCCCAAAAAACCCAAATAAAAACCGAAAAAACCCCAAATTTCGACCCCAAAAATCCCAAATAAAAACCCCCAAAAATCCCAAATAAAAACCAAAAAAATCCCAAATAAAAACCCCCAAAAACCCCAAATAAAAACCGAAAAAACCGCAAATTTCGACCCCAAAAATCCCAAATAAAAACCCCCAAAAAATCCAAATAAAACCCCCAAAAATCCCAAATAAAAACCCCAAAAAATCCCAAATTCAGACCCCAAAAATCCCAAATAAAAACCGAAAAAATCCAAATAAAAACCGAAAAAATCCCAAATTTCGACCCCAAAAATCCCAAATAAAAACCCCCAAAAATCCAAATAAAAACCAAAAAAAACCCAAATAAAAACCCCAAAAAATCCAAATAAAACCCCCCCAAAAAACCCCAAATAAAACCCAAAAAAACCCCAAATTTTGACACCAAAAATCCCAAATAAAAACCCCAAAAATCCAAATAAAACCCCCAAAAAACCCCAAATAAAACCAAAAAAAATCCCAAATTTTGACACCAAAAATCCCAAATAAAAACCCCCCAAAAATCCAAATAAAACCCCCAAAAATCCCAAATAAAAACCCCCAAAAAATCCCAAATTCAGACCCCAAAATTCCCAAATTTCGACCCAAAAATCCCAAATTCCGGAGCCCAGGGATTTTTTTTTTCCATCTTTTATTTCGGGACCCTTCGGATCCCCCCCAAAAAAATCCCGGGAATTCTCCTCAATTCCCAACCCTCCCCCACCCCAAATTCCCGGGATTTTCCCCCTCAAATCCCAATTTTTTTTTGGGGGGGGAACAGCAGGAAATAAATAAAGGAATTTTTGGGAATAATTCCCAAATTTGGGAATAATTCCCAAAAATCCTCATAAAGTGCTGGGTTTGGGTTTTTTTTTTAAATGGAATTCCTGGATTTTTTTTGGGAAAAGATCCCAAATCCTGGTGGGATTCAGCCTCTCCCACACCCCAAAAAAATGACCCCGATCCCAAAATTTGGGGGAGTCGGGAATTCCTTGGGAGGAATTGGGAATAAGGCAACAATTCCATAAAAATTCCATGAAAATTCCATGAAAATTCCATGAAAATCCCATGAAAATTCCATGAAAATCCCATGAAAATTCCATTAAAATCCCATGAAAATTCCATGAAAATTCCATTAAAATCCCATGAAAATTCCATGAAAATTCCATTAAAATCCCACGAAAATTCCATGAAAATCCCATGAAAATTCCATGAAAATTCCATGAAAATCCCATGAAAATTCCATGAAAATCCCATGAAAATCCCATGAAAATTCCATTAAAATCCCATGAAAATTCCATGAAAATTCCATGAAAATCCCACAAAAAATTCCATTAAAATCCCACCAAAATTCCAATTTTTTTCCACCTCAAAATCTTCGTTCAGGGGAAAATTGGGAATTTTGGGGGGGTCTGGATCCAGAATTTTGGGATTTTGGGGGGGTTTGGATCCAGAATTTCGGGATTTTGGATCCAGAATTTTGGGATTTGGATCCAGAATTTTGGGATTTGGATCCAGAATTTTGGGATTTTGGATCCAGAATTTTGGGATTTTGGATCCAGAGTTTTTGGGGTTTCCACTTTTTTTTCCATGGAATTTTTGTGGTTTTTTTCCCCCCCATTCCATAAATTTTTTGGGGGGGATTTCTTCTCATTCCATGAAATTTTTGGGGATTTTCCCCCCATTCCATGATTTTTTATTTTTTTGTGGTTTTTCCACCCCATTCCATGAAATTTTTTTGGGGATTTCAACCCAAGTTTAATGAAATTTTTGGGAATTTCACCCCCAATTTCATAAATTTTTTTGGGATTTCCCCTCATTCCATGGGATTTTTTGGGATTTCCTTTCATTCCATGAAATTTTTTGGGATTTCCTCTCATTCCATGGGATTTTTTGGGAATTTCCCCTCATTCCATGGGATTTTTTTGGGATTTCCCCTCATTCCATGGGATTTTTTTGGGAATTTCCCCTCATTCCATGGAATTTTTTTGGATTTCCCCTCATTCCATGGATTTTTTTTGGATTTCCCCTCATTCCATGGGATTTTTTTGGGATTTTCCTCTCATTCCATGGGATTTTTTTGGATTTCCCCTCATTCCATGGGATTTTTTGGGATTTTCCTCTCATTCCATGGGATTTTTTTGGGATTTCCCCTCATTCCATGGGATTTTTTGGGAATTCCCTGCTCCCTCAGCAGAGGCTGAAGACGGAAGGGGCCTGGCTCCGATATTTTTCCTGGAAATTCTTCAGGATTGGGATGAGGTTGGGAAAGGCCGGGCGGAACGAGGCCTCGGCCTCCCAGCAGTTCTTCATCAGCCGGTAAATCTGGGGGGGAAAAAAGCTGGAAAATCCTGGAAAAATCCCATCCCCATTCCCCATTTCCCATTTCCCATTCCCAGTCCCATTCCCAGTTCCCATTCCCAGTTCCCATTCCCATTATTTCCTATTCCCATTCCCAGTTCCCATTCCCATTATTCCCAATTATTCCCCATTATTCCCCATTCCCATTATTTCCCATTATTTCCCATTCCCATTATTTCCCATTCCCATTCCTATTATTCCCATTATTTCCCATTATTCCCCATTATTTCCCATTCCCATTATTCCCCATTCCCATTCCCATTATTCCCATTATCCCATTATTTCCCATTCCCATTATTTCCCATTCCCATTATTCCCATTATCCCATTTTTTCCCATTATTCCCATTATCCCATTATTCCCATTATTCCCATTATCCTATTATTCCCATTATCCCATTATTCCCATTCCCATTATTCCCATTATTCCCCATTCCCATTCTCATTATTCCCATTCCCATCATTCCCATTATCCCATTATTTCCCATTATCCCATTATCCCATTATTCCCATTATTCCCCATCCCCATTCTCATTATTCCCATTCCCATCATTCCCATTATCCCATTATTTCCCATTATCCCATTATCCCATTATTCCCATTATTCCCCATCCCCATTCCCATTATTCCCATTATCCCCATCATTCCCATTATCCCATTATTTCCCATTCCCATTCCCATTATTCCCATTATTCCATTATCCCATTATTCCCATTATCCCATTATCCCATTATTCCCATTATTCCCATTATCCCATTATTCCCATTATGCCATTATTCCCATTATTCCCATTATTCCCATTATTCCCATTATCCCATTATTCCCATTATCCCATTATTCCCATTATCCCATTATCCCCATTATCCCATTATCCCCATTATTCCCATTATTCCCATTATCCCATCATTCCCATTATTCCCATTATTTCCCATTATCCCATTATTCCCATTATCCCCATTATCCCATTATTCCCATTATCCCATTATTCCCATTATTCCCATTATCCCATTATTCCCATTATTCCATTATTCCCATTATTCCCATTATTCCCATTATCTCATTATTCCCATTCCCTTATTCCCATTATTCCCATTCCCATTATTCCCATTATTCCCCATTCCCATTCCCATTATTCCCATTATTCCCATTATCCCATTATTCCCATTCCCTTATTCCCATTATTCCCATTCCCATTATTCCCATTATTCCCCATTCCCATTATTCCCATTATTCCCATTATCCCATTCCCATTATCCCATTATTCCCATTATTCCCATTATCACATTATTCCCATTATCCCATTATTCCCATTATCCCATTATTCCCATTCCCATTATTCCCATTATCCCATTATCCCATTATTCCCCATTCCCATTATTCCCATTATCCCATTATTCCCATTATTCCCATTATCCCATTATTCCCATTATTCCCATTATCCCATTATCCCATTATTCCCATTATTCCCATTATCCCATTATTCCCCATTCCCATTCCCATTATTCCCATTATCCCATTATTCCCATTATTCCCATTATCCCATTATTCCCATTATTCCCATTATCCCATTATTCCCATCATTCCCATTATTCCCATTATCCCATTATCCCATTATTCCCATTATCCCATTATCCCATTTTTTCCCATTATTCCCATTATTCCCATTATCCCATTATCCCATTTTTTCCCATCATTCCCATCATTCCCATTATTCCCATTTTTTCCCCATTATCCCATTATTCCCATTATTCCCATTATTCCCATTATCCCATCATTCCCATTATCCCATTATTCCCATCATTCCCATTATCCCATTATCCCATCATTCCCATTATTCCCATTATCCCATCATTCCCATCATTCCCATTATTCCCATTTTTTCCCACCTCACAGGGACAATCCCCCGGCACCGGGAGCCTCCTCCCCCTCTCCAGGAGCTCAATCAGCCTCAGCACCGTCATCTGGCCCTGGGTGGCTCCGATCATCTCCAGGAATTTCTGCCCAAAAATTCCCAAAATCCACGGGGAAATCCTGGATTTCAGCCCCAAATCCCAAAATCCGTGGGAAAATCCCGGATTTCATCCCAAAATCCATGGGAAAATCCCATATTTCAGGCCTCAAATCCATGGGAAAATCCCAGATCTCATCCCTAAACCCCCAAATCCATGGGAAAATCCCAGATTTCATCCCCAAACCCCAAAATCCATGAGGAAATCCCGGATTTGGGGCCCAAATCCGTGGGGAAAATCCTGAATTTCACCCCCAAACCCCCAAATCCATGGGGAAAATCCCGAATTTCATCCCCCAAATCCATGGGAAAATCCCAGATTTCATCCCCAAACCCCAAAATCCATGAGGAAAATCCCGGATTTCATCCCCAAATCCATGGGAAAATCCCAGATTTCATCCCCAAACGCCCAAATCCACGGGGAAAATCCCGGATTTCATCCCCAAACTCCAAAATCCATGGGAAAATCCCGGATTTCATCCCCAAACCCCCAAATCCGTGGGGTAAATCCCAGATTTCATCCCCAAACCCCAAAATCCATGGGAAAATCCCGGATTTCATCCCAAATTCAACGGGAAAATCCCAGATCTCATCCCCAAACCCCCAAATCCATGAGGAAAATCCCAGATTTCAATCCCAAACCCCAAAATCCATGGGAAAATCCCGGATTCCATCCCCAAATCCCAAAATCAATGAGAAAATCCTGGATTTCAACCCCCAAATCCACGGGAAAATCTCAGATTTCATCCCCAAATGCCCAAATCCGGGGGGAAAATCCTGAATTTCATCCCCAAACCCCGAAACCCACAGGAAAATCCCAGATTTCATCCCCAAACCCCAAAATCCGTGGGGTAAAACCCAGATTTCATCTCAAATTCAACGGGAAAATCCCAGATTTCATCCCCAAACCCACGGGAAAATCCCGGATTTCAATCCCAAACCCCCAAAATCCATGGGAAAATCCCGGAATACATCCCCAAATCCATGGGAAAATCCCGGATTCCATCCCCAAATCCATGGGAAAATCCCGGAATCCATCCCCAAACCCCAAAATCCATGGGAAAATCCCAGATTTCATCCCCAAACTCCCAAATCTGTGGGGAAAATCCTGGATTTCATCCCCAAACCCCAAAATCCATGGGAAAATCCTGGATTTCATACCCAAACCCCCCAAATCCATGGGAAAATCCCGGATTTGGGGCCCAAATCCTTGGGGAAAATCCTGAATTTCATCCCCAAACCCCCAAATCCAGGGGAAAATCCTGGATTTCAATCCGAAATCCCAAAATCAATGAGAAAAATCCCAGTTTTCAGCCCCAAACCTATGGGAAAAACCTGGATTTCTGGGCTTCAAACCCCAAAATCCATGGGGAAAATCCCAGATTTCATCCCCAAACCCCAAAATCCATGGGGAAAATCCTGGATTTCATCCCCAAATCCATGGGAAAATCCCGGATCCCATCCCCAAATCCATGGGAAAATCCCAGATTCCATCCCCAAATCCATGGGAAAATCCCGGATTTCATCCCAAATCCATGGGAAAATCCCGGATCCCATCCCCAAATCCATGGGAAAATCCCGGATTTCATCCCAAATTCAATGGGAAAATCCCAGATTTCATTCCCAAATTCAACGTGAAAATCCCAAATTTCATCCCCAAACCCCCAAATCCATGGGAAAATCCTGGATTTCATCCCCAAACCCCAAAATCCGTGGGAAAAATCCCGGATTTCATCCCCAAATCCCCAAATCCGTGGGGAAAATCCCAGATTTCATCCCCAAACCCCCAAATCCATGAGGAAAATCCCGGATTTCATCCCCAAACCCCAAAATCCATGAGGAAATCCCGGATTTGGGGCCCAAATCCGTGGGGAAAATCCTGAATTTCATCCCCAAACCCCCAAATCCGTGGGGAAAATCCCGAATTTCATCCCCAAATCCATGGGAAAATCCCGGATTCCATCCCCAAATCCATGGGAAAATCCCGGATTTCATCTCCAAACCCCAAATCCATGGGAAAATCCCATATTTCAGGCCTCAAATCCATGGGAAAATTGCAGATTTCATCCCCAAACCCCAAAATCCGTGGGGTAAAACCCAGATTTCATCCCCAAACCCACGGGAAAATCCCGGATTTCATCCCCAAATCCATGGGAAAATCCCGGATTTCATCCCCAAATCCGTGGGGAAAATCCCGGATTTCATCCCCAAAACCCCAAAATCCATGGGAAAATCCTGGATTTCATCCCCAAACCCCCAAATCCATGGGAAAATCCCGGATTCCATCCCCAAATCCATGGGAAAATCCCGGATTCCATCCCCAAATCCCGGGAATTCCGTCACTCACGGCTGGGGGGCTGCAGCCGGGCTCGCAGCGCGTCAGGAGCTCGTAGAGCGTCACCCCGAAGGACCAAACGTCGGAGGCGTAATAAAATTTACATTCCTTGAGGCATTCCGGGGCGTACCTGGAGGGTTTGGGATCAGGAAATTCGGGATTTGGGATGGGGAGGAGTGGGAATGGGAAATGGGGATGGGGAATAATTCCAAATATCCAAAAAAAAAAACAATAGGGGTATTAAAATATCCCAGGGATCGCAAATAATCCAAATGGAGACATCAAAAAAACCCCAGAGAGCCCAAAAATCCCAAATGGAGACACCAAAATAACCCCAGAGACCCCAAAAAAACCAAATAGAACCAAAAATATCCCAAATAGAGACACCAAAATAACCCCAGAGTCCCCAAAAAACCCCAAATAGAACAAAAAAAAACCCCAGAGACCCCAAAAATCCCAAATGGAGACACCAAAATAACCCCACAGACCCCAAAAAAACCAAATAGAACAAAAAAAATCCCAGAGACACAAAAATATCCCAAATAGAGACCCCAAAAAACCCAAAATAACCCAAAAATAACCCAAATAGAGACACCAAAAAACCCCAGAGACCCCAAAAAACCCAAATAGAACAAAAAAAAAAACCCAGAGACCCCAAAAATCCCAAATAGAACAAAAAAAAAACCCCAGAGACTCCAAAAAAACCAAATAGAACCAAAAATAACCCAAAGAGAGACACCAAAAAACCCCAGAGACCCCAAAAAAACCAAATAGAACAAAAAAAACCCCCAGAGACCCCAAAAAAACCAAATGGAGACACCAAAATAACCCCAGAGACCCCAAAAATCCCAAATAGAACAAAAAAAAAACCCCAGAGACCCCAAAAAACCCAAATGGAGACACCAAAATAACCCCAGAGACCCCAAAAAACCCAAATGGAGACACCAAAATAACCCCAGAGACCCCAAAAAACCCAAATAGAACAAAAAAAAAACCCCAGAGACCCCAAAATAACCCCAGAGACCCCAAAAAAACCCAAATAGAACCAAAAATAGCCCAAATAGAGACACCAAAAAACCCCAGAGACCCCAAAAAAACCAAATAGAACCAAAAATATCCCAAATAGAGACACCAAAAAACCCAAATAGAACAAAAAAAAACCCCAGAGACCCCAAAAATCCCAAATGGAGACACCAAAATAACCCCAGAGACCCCAAAAAACCCAAATGGAACAAAAAAAAAACCCCAGAGATACCAAAAAAACGAAATAGAACAAAAAAAAAAACCCAGAGACCCCAAAAATCCCAAATAGAACAAAAAAAAAACCCCAGAGACCCCAAAAAACCCAAATGGAGACACCAAAATAACCCCACAGATGCCAAAAAAACCAAATAGAACCAAAAATAACCCAAAGAGAGACACCAAAAAAACCCAGAGACCCCAAAATATCCCAAATAGAGACACCAAAAAACCCCAGAGACCCCAAAAATCCCAAATGGAGACACCAAAATAACCCCAGAGACCCCAAAAAAACCAAATAGAACCAAAAATATCCCAAATAGAGACACCAAAAAACCCCAGAGACCCCAAAAAAACCAAATAGAACCAAAAATATCCCAAATGGAGACACCAAAATAACCCCAGAGACCCCAAAAAAACGCAAATAGAACCAAAATAAACCCAGAGACCCCAAAAATCCCAAATGGAACCAAAATAACCCCACAGACCCCAAAAAAACCAAATAGAACCAAAAATATCCCAAATAGAGACACCAAAAAACCCCAGAGACCCCAAAAATCCCAAATGGAGACATCAAAAAACCCCAGAGACCCTAAAAAAACCCAAAAGTAACCAAAAATAACCCAAATAGTGACCCCAAAAAACCCCAGAGACCCCACAAAACCCAAATAGAACAAAAAAAACCCCAGAGATACCAAAAATCCCAAATAGAACAAAAAAAAAATCCCAGAGACCCCAAAAAACCCAAATGGAGACACCAAAATAACCCCAGAGACCCCAAAAAAACCAAATAGAACCAAAAATATCCCAAATGGAGACACCAAAATAACCCCAGGGACCCCAAAAAAACCAAATAGAACCAAAAATATCCCAAATAGAGACACCAAAAAACCCCAGAGACCCCAAAAATCCCAAATGGAGACATCAAAAAACCCCAGAGACCCTAAAAAAACCCAAAAGTAACCAAAAATAACCCAAATAGAGACACCAAAAAACCCCAGAGACCCCACAAAACCCAAATAGAACAAAAAGAAACCCCAGAGATACCAAAAAACCCAAATAGAACCAAAAATAACCCAAATAGAGACACCAAAATAACCCCAGAGAACCCAAAAAAACCCAAAATCCCAGGGATTTCCCCCAAATTCCAACCTTCCCTATCCCAAATTGCCAAAAATTCCCCCAAATCCCAACCCTCCCCAACCCTAAAATCCCAGGAATTCCCCCAAAATTCCCATTATTTCCCCCAAAATTCCCATAAATTCCCCCAAATCCCAACCCTCCCCACCCTGAAATCCCAGAAATTCCCCCAAATTCCCAGAAATTCCCCCAAATCCCAACCCTAAAATCCCAGAAATTCCAGAAATTCCCCCAAATTCCCCCAAATCCCAACCCTAAAATCCCAGAAATTCCCCCAAATTCCCAGAAATTCCCCCAAATTCCCAGAAATTCCCCCAAATCCCAACTCTAAAATCCCAGAAATTCCAGAAATTCCCCCAAATTCCCAGAAATTCCCCCAAATCCCAACCCTAAAATCCCAGAAATTCCAGAAATCCCCCAAATTCCCAGAAATTCCCCCAAATCCCAACCCTAAAATCCCACAAATTCCAGAAATTCCCCCAAATTCCCAGAAATTCCCCCAAATCCCAACCCTCCCCAACCCTAAAATCCCACAAATTCCCCCAAAATCCCAGAAATTCCCCCAAATTCCCCCAAATCCCAACCCTAAAATCCCAGAAATTCCAGAAATTCCCCCAAATTCCCAGACATTCCCCCAAATCCCAACCCTAAAATCCCAGAAATTCCCCCAAATTCCCAAAAATTCCCCCAAATCCCAACCCTAAAATCCCACAAATTCCCCCAAAATCCCAGAAATTCCCCCAAATTCCCAGAAATTCCCCCAAATTCCCAGAAATTCCCCCAAATCCCAACCCTAAAATCCCACAAATTCCAGAAATTCCCCCAAATTCCCAGAAATTCCCCCAAATCCCAACCCTCCCCACCCTGAAATCCCAGAAATTCCCCCAAATTCCCAGAAATTCCCCCAAATTCCATTATTCCCTAAAATCCCAGAAATTCCAGAAATTCCCCCAAATTCCCAGAAATTCCCCCAAATCCCAACTCTAAAATCCCAGAAATTCCAGAAATTCCCCCAAATCCCAACCCTAAAATCCCAGAAATTCCCCCAAATTCCCCCAAATTCCCAGAAATTCCCCCAAATTCCCCCAAATCCCAACCCTAAAATCCCAGAATTTCCCCCAAATTCCCAAAAACCCCCCCAAATCCCACCAGGAAACAAAAAACCCCACAACAACCTTCAAACAACAAAACTTTCAGGAATCCCCCCCAAACCCCCAAATTTTTTTTTAATGCAATTCCTTAATTTTTTACATTCCAGCATCCCCAAAATCCTCGGAAATTCCCAAAATTCCCGAGGGGAAATCCCGGAATTGCTCACCAGAAGACGGGGCTGTCGCCGTCCTCGCGTACCCGGTAATAATCGTGACCCTCGGGGACGGCCTTGGCCAAACCAAAATCCCCGATTTTCACCACGTGTTCGTTTTCCAGGAGAACATTCCGGGCTGCCAGATCCCGGTGGATGTAGTGCAGGGAATGCAGGTAGGCCATGCCCTGGGAAAAAGGGGGAAAAAAGGGGAAAAAACGGGAAAAAAACGGGAATTTCGGGGGGGTTTGGAGGCGTTTTTTGGGAATTCGGATGGAATTTTTGGGGAATTCGGCTTCATTTTTGGGGATTCAGCCTTATTTATTGGGAATTCAGCCCATTTTTGGGGATTCAGCCCCATTTTTGGGAATTCAGCCTCATTTATTGGGAATTCAGCCTCATTTATTGGGAATTTAGCCTCATTTTTTTGAATTCAGACCCATTTTTTGGGAATTCAGCCCCATTTCCAAAGGCTCCAACCCCATTTTTGGGAATTCAGCCCCATTTTTGGGAATTCAGCCCCGTTTTTTGGGAATTCAGCCCCATTTTTTGGGAATTCAGCCCCATTTCCAAAGGCTCCAACCCCATTTTTTGGGAATCCAGCCCCACTTCCAAAGACTCCAACCCCATTTTTGGGAATTCAGCCCCATTTTTGGGAATTCAGATGCATTTTTTGGGAATTCAGCCCCATTTTTGGGAATTCAGCCTCATTTTTTGGGAATTCAGCCCCATTTTTTGGGAATTCAGCCCCATTTCCAAAGACTCCCTCCCCATTTTTTGAATTCAGCCCCATTTTTGGGAATCTAGCCCCATTTCCAAAGGCTCCAACCCCATTTTTGGGAATTCAGATGCATTTTTTGGGAATTCAGCCCCATTTTTGGGAATTCAGCCCCATTTTTGGGAATTCAGCCTCATTTATTGGGAATTCAGCCTCATTTTTTTGAATTCAGCCCCATTTTTGGGAATCCAACCCCATTTCCAAAGACTCCATCCCCATTTTTTGGGAATTCAGCCCCATTTTTGGGAATTCAGCCCCACTTCCAAAGGTCCATCCCCATTTTTTGGGAATTCAGCCTCATTTTTGGGAATTCAGCCCCATTTTTGGGAATTCAGCCCCATTTTTGGGAATTCAGCCCCATTTCCAAAGGGTCCAACCCCATTTTTTGGGAATTCACCCACATTTTTGGGAATCCAGCCCCATTTTTTGGGAATCCAGCCCCATTTCCAAAGACTCCAACCCCATTTTTTTGGGAACTCAGCCCCATTTTGGGGCTGTAACCCCCATTTTTGACCTGTTCACCCCATTTTTTTGGGAATCACCCCGTTTTTTCCGGGATCCTGGCTCACCTCACAGATCTGCTGGGCGAAGAGCAGGAGGTGGGAGAGGCTCAGGGGGTGTTTGGGCAGGAATTCCCGGAGGCTTCCGAGCGGGACGTATTCCATGATCAGCTGCACCACCTTGTCCCCTGCAATGGACACATTGAAATATTGAGATCCCACCCTGAAAACCCCCAAATTCCTGCCAAAACAGCCATTCCTTGCCCAAAAAAATGCGGGAATTGCTATTTTTTGGGGTTTTTTTTTAATCTCTCCGTGGTTGAATCCACTGGAAAAATCCAGATTTCTCCCTCACCCTGCTCGCTGCAGCACCCCTTGTACTTGACGATGTTCTCGTGGTATAAATTCTTCAGGATTTGGATTTCCTTTTTCCAGGAGCTCTGGAGCTGGGGGCTGCTCCCAGATTTTAGGGATTTCACCGCCACCATCTCCCCGGTGCCGTCGTTGGTGGGGTCATAACAGCACAGGCTCACCTTCCCAAAATGACCCTGGAAAAACAAGGAATTTTCGGGATTTGGGTGTGGGGAAAAAAAAAATAATAAAGATTTTGGGCTTTCCCTGTGCTGGGAGAATCCAGAGGGAAGGGATTTCAGAACTGGAGGGGGAAAATTAGCAGGGAAAATAGGTTGAAACGCTAAAATAAGGAATAAAAGGTGGAATTTTGGGTCCAGCCAGGGAAAGGAGGATTCTCAGGCGCAGAATTCCAGAAGTCAGGATGCCACTGACCTCTCCCAGCTCCCGGATTTTCTTCAGGTACCGCTTCTGGAAGACGGTGGGATCCGACACCGGGAAATCAGGATTCACCGACGAGACGTCCACCAGGTCTGTGAGGGAGCTTGGGTTTTCCTTTCTTCCCTTTTTCCCACAGAATCCCGGGATTTTCCCATTCCCGCCCTCACGCTGTGGCTGAGCTCCATCACGCCCCTTTCCCCCCACAGAATCCCGGGAATTTCTCTTTTCCCGACCCTCACACTGCGGCTGGAGCCGGCTGAACTCCCTCATATTTCCCTCACAGAATCCCGGGATTTATCCCATTCCCTCATCCAGGTATTTTATCCCCATTTTCCCCACAGAATCTCGGGATTTTCTCTTTTCCCGCCCTCACGGCACGGCCGGAGCCGGGTGGGCTCCCTCACGCCCCTTTCTCCCCACAGAATCCCGGGAATTTCTCTTTTCCCGACCCTCACACTGCGGCTGGAGCCGGCTGAACTCCCTCACATTTCCCTCACAGAATCCCGGGATTTATCCCATCCCCTCATCCAGGTATTTTATCCCCATTTTCCCCACAGAATCCCGCGATTTTCCCATTCCCGCCCTCACGGCACGGCCGGAGCCGGGTGGGCTCCCTCACGCCCCTTTCTCCCACAGAATCCCGGGAATTTCTCTTTTCCCGACCCTCACACTGCGGCTGGAGCCGGGTGAGCTCCCTCACATTTCCCTCACAGAATCCCGGGATTTATCCCATTCCCTCATCCAGGTATTTTATCCCCATTTTCCCCACAGAATCTCGGGATTTTCTCTTTTCCCGCCCTCACGGCACGGCCGGAGCCGGGTGAGCTCCCTCACGCCCCTTTCCCCCCACAGAATCCCGGGAATTTCTCTTTTCCCGACCCTCACACTGCGGCTGGAGCCGGCTGAGCTCCCTCATATTTCCCCCTCAGAATCCCGGGATTTATCCCATTCCCTCATCCAGGTCCTTTATCCCCATTTTCCCCACAGAATCCCGGGATTTATCCCATTCCCGCCCTCACGCTGCGGCTGGAGCCGGGTGAGTTCCCTCACATTTCCCTCACACAATCCCGGGATTTTCCCCTCTCCCACCCTCACGGCATGGCTGGAGCCGGCTGAACTCCCTCATATTTCCCCCTCAGAATCCCGGCATTTTTCCCCACTCCCTCATCCAGGTCCTTTATCCCCATTTTCCCCACAGAATCCCGGGATTTATCCCATCCCCTCATTCAGGACCCTTATCCCCATTTTCCCCACAGAATCCGGGGATTTTCCCCTTCCCGCCCTCAAGGCACGGCTGGAGCCGGGTGAGCTCCCTCAGGCCCTTTTCCCCCTCAGAATCCCGGGATTTTCCCCATTCCCTCATCCAGGTCCTTTATCCCCATTTTCCCCCACAGAATCCCGGGAGTTCCCCTCTCCCGCCCTCACACTGCGCCTGGAGCCGGCTGATCTCTCTCATATTTCCCCCTCAGAATGCCGGGATTTTCCCCATTCCCTCATCCAGGTCCTTTATCCCCATTTTCCCCACAGAATCCCGGGATTTATCCCATTCCCGCCCTCACGCTGTGGCTGAGCTCCCTCACGCCCCTTCCCCCCACAGAATCCCGGGATTTTCTCTTTTCCCGACCCCCACGGTACGTCCGGAGCCCGCTGAGCTCCCGGGATCTTCCCCATTCCCTCATCCGGGACCTTTATCCCCATTTTCCCCACAGAATCCCGGGAGTTCCCCTCTCCCGCCCTCACGCTGCGGCTGGAGCGGGCTGATCTCTCTCATATTTCCCCCTCAGAATGCCGGGATTTTCCCCATTCCCTCATCCAGGTCCTTTATCCCCATTTTCCCCACAGAATCCCGGGATTTATCCCATTCCCGCCCTCACGCTGCGGCTGGAGCCGGGTGAGCTCCCTCAGGACGGCTCGGAAGGACGGCCGCTCCCCGGGGCTGTAGTTGAGGCACCGGGAGATCAGCGAGGCCAATTCCCGGCAGGAAGGCTCCGGCAGCCGATGCCTCTTCTCATAAAAACGCTCCTTCTGCAGGAAAAAAACCAGGAAAAACTCCAACTCCAACCTCTGGAAATCCAAAACTCAGGAAAACAAGCGGGGATCACCTCGGAGGGAGTGCGCTCCTTCAGCGGGACATCGGCATCGAAGCAGATTTCCAGGAGAGTTGTCCCAAAACTCCATTTATCCGAGGCTGTGCTGAGGTTCCCGATATCCCGAATACATTCCGGAGCGATCCAGGGAATTCTGTCCACACGCTCTGAAAGAGAAGGTATTAAATGTTAATTTAATATTGATTTATGTGCTTGGGGGCGTCGAAGTAATGCCTTCGTGTGAAGGATTAAAATAGGGAATACGGATCGGTAAATACGGGATATTAAAGGTGGAAAATATGGGTTGTGAAGTGGAAAAAGATGGAATGTTAAAGGTGTAAAATATAGGAAATTTGGGATTTTAAAGGGATAAAATATGGGATTTCCGGCACTGGAATGGGGTTGGATCATCCCTGAGAGCAACTAAATACGGATTGCTAAATTCAGGATATTAAAGGTGGGAAATATGGGTTGTGAAGTGGAAAAAGATGGAATGTTAAAGGTGTAAAATATAGGAAATTTGGGGTTTTAAAGGGATAAAATATGGGATTTCCAGCACTGGAATGGGGTTGGATCATCCCTGAGAGCAACTAAATACGGATTGCTAAATTCAGGATATTAAAGGTGGAAAATATGGGTTGTGAAGTGGAAAAAGATGGAATGTTAAAGGTGTAAAATATAGGAAATCTGGGATTTTAAAGGGATAAAATATGGGATTTCCGGCACTGGAATGGGGTTGGATCATCCCTGAGAGCAACTAAATACGGATTGCTAAATTCAGGATATTAAAGGTGGGAAATATGGGTTGTGAAGTGGAAAAAGATGGAATGTTAAAGGTGTAAAATATAGGAAATTTGGGATTTTAAAGGGATAAAATATGGGATTTCCGGCACTGGAATGGGGTTGGATCATCCCTGAGAGCAACTAAATACGGATTGCTAAATTCAGGATATTAAAGGTGGAAAATATGGGTTGTGAAGTGGAAAAAGATGGAATGTTAAAGGTGTAAAATATAGGAAATTTGGGATTTTAAAGAGATAAAATATGGGATTTCCGGCACTGGAATGGGGTTGGATCATCCCTGAGTGCAGCTTTGGGAACCAAACCAGGTAAAATTCCCCTATTAAAATACCAAATATCAGGAAAACTCAAGCTGGAAAAGTTTGGGATACTTTGTGAAAAGAGCTCTGGCACATCCCATGGGAATTATTAGGGAAAAGGAAGATAAAATAAACTGGATTTTGTCCTGCACCTTCCCGGGAGAGCACGGTGAAGCTGACGCCGGGATCGCTGAGTTTCACGAAGGGCACGGATCCGTCCTCCAGCCCTTTCCTGGCCAGCAGGATATTCTTGGCACACACATTCCCATGGACCAGGTTTTTATCCTCCTGGGAAAAGCAGAGGGAGAAGGGGAAAATTATTGGGAAATCAAAAAAATAAATTAAAAAAAAAAAAATTAAAAAAAAAATTAGTTGTGGTTTATTTGTTGTAAATATTTTACTGTTCTCTGGGAATAAATTCTCTAATAATAAATGTTTCAATAATAAATTTCCTAATAATAAATTTCTAATAATAAATATCCCAATAATAAATTTCCTAATAATAAATTTTCTAATAATAAATCTCCCAATAATAATTTTTCTAATAATAAATCTCTCAATGATAAATTTCCTAATAATAAATTTCCCAATAATAAATCTCCCAATAATAATTTTTCTAATAATAAATCTCTCAATAATAAATTTCCTAATAATAAATTTTCTAATAATAAATCTCCCAATAATAATTTTTCTAATAATAAATCCCTCAATAATAAATTTCCTAATAATAAATTTTCTAATAATAAATCTCTCAATAATAATTTTTCTAATAATAAATCTCTCAATAATAAATTTCCTAATAACAAATTTTCTAATAATAAATCTCCCAATAATAATTTTTCTAATAATAAATCTCTCAATGATAAATTTCCTAATAATAAATTTTCTAATAATAAATCTCCCAATAATAATTTTTCTAATAATAAATCTCTCAATAATAAATTTCCTAATAATAAATTTTCTAATAATAAATCTCCCAATAATAATTTTTCTAATAATAAATCTCTCAATAATAAATTTCCTAATAATAAATTTTCTAATAATAAATCTCCCAATAATAATTTTTCTAATAATAAACCTCTCAATGATAAATTTCCTAATAATAAATTTCCCAATAATAAATCTCCCAATAATACATTTTCTAATAATAAATCTCCCAATAATAAATTTCCCAATAATAAATTTCTAATAATAAATCTTCCAATAATAAATTTCCCAATAATAAAAAGCTCCCCCACTAAAAAAATTCCTGGGATTATTTTTCCCCTAGAAAAAAGAAATATTAGGGAAAAATCCCAACAATGCCACAGGGGCATGTATTAAAATAATAAATTTTTATATATATATATATATATAATTTATAATTAAATAATAAATGAATAAATACGGAAAAATAAAATTAAAAACTGGAATTCCAGGCTGGAATTTTCACCTCCCTCTCTGGGAATTTTGCTCCAAAAAAAGGGAATAAAGGAGATTTTCCAACCCCATCACTCACCCCTCGCTTTTCCCACCTCCAAAACAACCCCAGAAATTTGGGAAAGATCCCGAAAATTCCATTTATTCCCATAAAAACGCCAGGGAATATTCCCAGCTGGAATTACCAGGTAGCTCAAGGCGCTCCCCAGCTGTTTGGCCACGGTGATTTTCCAGCCCACGGAGATCCTGCCCTTCTCCTTGCGGAGCAGCACGTCCAGCGGCCCGTGCTCCACAAACTCCTCCACCATGATGTCTGAGGGGTTGGGAAAAGCGGGATAATCCGCTGGGAATTGTTTTTTGGGAGGGATTTTGGGGGGATGCGGCGGAGGACTCACTCTCGGAGCCGCGGACGCAGACGCCGTGCACGAAGGCCAGGTGGACGTGGGACACCTGGGACATCAGGCTGGCGCTCTCGAAGAACGCCTGCGGGACAGCGGGAATGGAATCCCGGGATTCCTCAGGGATTCCTGGATTCCCCAGGGTATCCAGGGATTCCCCAGGGATTCCTGGATTCCCCAGGGCATCCAGGGATTCCCCAGGGATTCCTGGATTCCCCAGGGCATCCCGGGATTCCCCAGGGATTCCAGAGGGGATTCCAGGGTCAGGGGAATCCCGGGATTCCCCAGGGATTCCTGAGGGGATTCCAGGGCCAAGGGCATCCCGGGATTCGCCAGGGATTCCCCAGGGATTCCAGGGTCAGGGGCATCCCGGGATTCCCCAGGGATTCCCCAGGGATTCCTGAGGGCATCCCAGTGTCAAGGGCATCCCGGGATTCCCCAGGGATTCCCCAGGGATTCCAGGGTCAGGGGCATCCCGGGATTCCTGAGGGGATTCCTGGATTCCCCAGGGCATCCCGGGATTCCCCAGGGATTCCCCAGGGATTCCAGGGCCAAGGGCATCCCGGGATTCCCCAGGGATTCCTGGATTCCCCAGGGCATCCCGGGATTCCCCAGGGATTCCAGAGGGGATTCCAGGGCCAAGGGCATCCAGGGATCCCCCAGGGATTCCCCAGGGATTCCAGGGTCGGGGGCATCCCGGGATTCCCCAGGGATTCCCCAGGGATTCCAGTGCCAAGGGCATCCCGGGATTCCCGAGGGGATTCCAGGATTCCCAAGGGCATCCAGGGATTCCCCAGGGATTCCCCAAGGAATTCCAGGGTCAGGGGCATTCCAGGGATTCCCCAGGAATTCCCCAAGGATTCCAGGGTCAGGGGCATCCGGGGATTCCCAAGGGCATCCAGGGATTCCCCAGGGACTCCCCAGGGATTCCCCAGTGATTCCCCAGGGATTCCAGGATCAGGGGCATCCAGGGATTCCCCAGGGACTCCCCAGGGACTCCCCAGGGATTCCCCAGGGATTCCAGGGTCAGGGGCATTCCAGGGATTCCCCAGAGCAGGGCCAAGGGAATCCCGGGATCCCTCAGGGATTCCAGGGATTCCAGGGCCAGGGGCATCCCGGGATTCCCGAGAGCATTCCCAGCCCCTGAGAGCCCCATTCCAGCCCTCCTGGATCCAAATTCCAGCCCCCAGAGCCTCATTCCAACCCCTGGAGCCTCATTCCAACCCCTGGAGCCTCATTCCAACCCCTGGAGCCTCATTCCAGCCCTTTTGGAGCCAAATTCCAGCCCTTTTGGAGCCAAATTCCAGCCCCTGGAGCCAAATTCCAACCCCTGGGACCTAATTCCAACCCCTGGAGCCTCATTCCAGCCCTTCTGGAGCCAAATTCCAACCCTTGGATCCATTTTCAAGCCCCTGGAGCCAAATTCCAGCCCCTGGATCCTCATCCCAGCCCTTTCGGAGCCGAACTCCACCTCTGGATCCCTCTCCTGGATCCCCCGGATCCCTGGGATCCCATTCCCGGGGCTCACCAGGGCGATGTCCCTGTGGCTGGGATCCAGCACTTTGAGCACCACCCGCATCTCCCGCCCGTTGTTGTTGTTCTGCTCCGCGGAAAAATCCTCCTCGTCGTTCCCGGAATTCCCGCAGACGCTCAGGATCCCCTCGTAGATGTTGGTCCGGGTGCCCTGGCCCAGGTGGGAGCGCTGGGAAAACCGGGAAAAGCGGCGGCTGTTGGATGCGGGAAGGTGGGAATTCTCACTCGGATTCATCCGTGGATGGATCCCGGGAAGGGAGAGGGAAAATGCCGGGAAAGAAGAGTGGATCCCTCCAACTCTCTTAATGAATCCCGGGAATCTGAGCAGTGAAAATCCCGGGAATCTGAGCTGTGAAAATCCCGGGAATCTGGGCAGTGAAAATGCCGGGAAAGCAGAGTGGATCCCTCCAACTCTCTTAATGAATCCCGGGAATCTGAGCAGTGAAAATCCCGGGAATCTGAGCAGCGAAAATCCCAGGAATCAGAGCAGTGAAAATCCCAGGAATCTGGGCAGTGAAAATCCCGGGAATCTGAGCTGTGAAAATCCCAGGAAAGCTGAGCTGAGCCTTCCAGTTTCCCCACATAATCCCAGGAATCTGAGCAGTGAAAATCCCAGGAATCAGAGCAGTGAAAATTCCAGGAATCTGGGAAGTGAAAATCCCGGGAATCTGAGCTGTGAAAATCCCGGGAAAGCAGAGTGGATCCCTCCAACTCTCTCAATGAATCCCAGGAATCTGAGCAGTGAAAATCCCAGGAATCTGAGCAGTGAAAATCCGGGGAATCTGAGCAGTGAAAATCCCAGGAATCTGAGCAGTGAAAATCCGGGGAATCAGAGCAGTGAAAATCCCGGGAATCTGAGCTGTGAAAATCCCGGGAATCAGAGCAGTGGGAATCCCGGGAATCTGAGCTGTGAAAATCCTGGGAATCTGAGCAGTGAAAATCCCGGGAATCAGGAGCAGCGGGAATCCCAGGAATCAGAGCAGCGGAAATCCCGGGAATCAGGTGCAGTGGGAATCCCGGGAATCAGGTGCAGTGGGAATCCCGGGAATCAGGAGCAGCGGGAATCCCGGGAATCAGAGCAGTGGGAATCCCGGGAATCAGAGCAGCGGGAATCCCGGGAATCAGAGCAGCAGGAATCCCGGGAATCAGAGCAGCGGGAATCCCGGGAATCAGGAACAGTGGGAATCCCGGGAATCAGAGCAGTGGGAATCCCGGGAATCAGAGCACTGGGAATCCCGGGAATCAGGAGCAGCGGGAATCCCGGGAATCAGAGCAGCAGGAATCCCAGGAATCAGAGCAGCGGGAATCCCGGGAATCAGAGCAGCGGGAATCCTGGGAATCAGAGCACTGGGAATCCCGGGAATCAGAGCAACGGGAATCCCGGGAATCAGGAGCAGCGGGAATCCCAGGAATCAGGAGCAGCGGGAATCCCGGGAATCAGAGCAGTGGGAATCCCAGGAATCAGAGCAGTGGGAATCCCGGGAATCAGAGCAGTGAAAATCCCGGGAATCAGAGCAGCGGGAATCCCGGGAATCAGAGCAGTGGGAATCCCAGGAATCAGAGCAGTGGGAATCCCGGGAATCAGGAGCAGCGGGAATCCCGGGAATCAGAGCAGTGGGAATCCCAGGAATCAGAGCAGCAGGAATCCTGGGAATCAGAGCAGCAGGAATCCCGGGAATCAGAGCAGCGGGAATCCTGGGAATCAGAGCAGCGGGAATCCCGGGAATCAGAGCAGCGGGAATCCCAGGAATCAGAGCAGCGGGAATCCCAGGAATCAGAGCAGCAGGAATCCCGGGAATCAGAGCAGCGGGAATCCTGGGAATCAGAGCAGCGGGAATCCTGGGAATCAGAGCAGCGGGAATCCCGGGAATCAGAGCAGCGGGAATCCCGGGAATCAGAGCAGCAGGAATCCCAGGAATCAGAGCAGCGGGAATCCTGGGAATCAGAGCAGCGGGAATCCCGGGAATCAGAGCAGTGGGAATCCCGGGAATCAGAGCAGCGGGAATCCCGGGAATCAGGAGCAGAGGGAATCCCGGGAATCAGAACAGATTCCTCCAGCTTCCTTAATGAATCCCAGGAATATGAGCAGCGGGAATCCCGGGAATCAGAGCAGTGGGAATCCCGGGAATCAGAGCAGCGGGAATCCCGGGAATCAGAGCAGCGGGAATCCTGGGAATCAGAGCAGCGGGAATCCCGGGAATCAGAGCAGCGGGAATCCTGGGAATCAGAGCAGCGGGAATCAGGAGCAGCGGGAATCCCGGGAATCAGAGCAGCGGGAATCCCGGGAATCAGGAGCAGTGGGAATCCCGGGAATCAGAGCAGTGGGAATCCCGGGAATCAGAGCAGCGGGAATCCCGGGAATCAGAGCAGCGGAAATCCCGGGAATCAGAGCAGCGGGAATCCCAGGAATCAGAGCAGCGGGAATCCCGGGAATCAGAGCAGCAGAAATCCCGGGAATCATCCACACCTGGACGATCTCGTTCTTGCGGATCTGGTGGAAGCTGAGCTGGGTGAGGTTCAGGATCTGCTTCCCCTCCTCCTTCGCCCTCCTCACGATCAGCAGGTCCGAGATCTCTGCGGGAAAAGCGGGAATGAGCTCCGGGATCCTCCCGCTCCCGATCCATCGGGATATTCCCGTTCCTACCTCCCGGCTTGGGCGGGCAGCACCTCTTCACCGTGAAGTTTTCCTGCCCGGATTTGAGGGTGCAACCCTTGAGAACATCCAGGAGCTCCCGCAGGCTCGGGAATTCCCGATCCCAACCCTCCAGCACGAAGGAATCTCCTTTCCTCTGGATCCGGAATTGCCGGTACTTGAAGGCTCCCGGCGTTCCGGGAGCCTGGAAAAGCCGAGGGAGGAGTTGAAGCTCCGGGGTGGTTCCGGGAGCTGGCGAATCCCGGGAATTGCGCGCCGGGAATGGCGGCCGCACCTGCTGGTGGCTCCGCTTGAGCACGGAGAGGATGATCCGGTTGAAATCCAGGACGCTCCAGCGGAGGATGTAGAGCCCTTCCTCCGGCTCTTCCCGACGGAGCTTGGCAAAAACAAAATCCTCACTGGGAAAGGGAGGGAAGGGAGGGATTGGGATGAGCCCTGGGACAGGGAATTATTTGGGATAAACCCTGGGAAAAGGAATTATTTGGGATAAACCCTGGGAAAAGGAATTATTTGGGATAAACCCTGGGAAAAGGAATTATTTGGGATAAACCCTGGGAAAAGAAATTATTTGGGATAAACCCCAGGACAGGGAGGAGCTCCAAATGAGCCCTGGGACAGGGAATGGATTGGGATAAACCCTGGGAAAAGGAATTATTTGGGATAAACCCTGGGAAAAGGAATTATTTGGGATAAACCCTGGGAAAAGGAATTATTTGAGATAAACCCCAGGACAGGGAATTATTTGGGAGGAGCCCTGGAACATGGAATGGGGTGAGCCCTGAGGAACGGATTGGGATGAGCTCCAGGACAAGGAATTCTTTGGGATAAACCCCAGGCCAGGGAATTCTTTGGGACAAACCCCAATCCATGGAATTCTTTGGGACAAACCCCAATCCCTGAAATTCTTTGGGATAAACCCCAATCCATGAAATTCTTTGGGACAAACCCCAATCCATGGAATTCTTTGGGACAAACCCCAATCCATGGAATTCATTGGGACAAACCCCAATCCATGAAATTCTTTGGGACAAACCCCAATCCATGGAATTCTTTGGGACAAACCCCAATCCATGGAATTCTTTGGGACAAACCCCAATCCATGGAATTCTTTGGGACAAACCCCAATCCATGGAATTCATTGGGACAAACCCCAATCCATGGAATTCTTTGGGACAAACCCCAATCCATGGAATTGTTTGGGATTAGCCCTGAGGAATGGATTGGGATGAATGAACCTCAGGCCAGGGAATTCATTGGGACAAACCCCAATCCATGGAATTCATTGGGACAAACCCCAATCCATGGAATTCTTTGGGACAAACCCCAATCCATGGAATTGTTTGGGATTAGCCCTGAGGAATGGATTGGGATGAATGAACCTCAGGCCAGGGAATTCATTGGGACAAACCCCAATCCATGGAATTCTTTGGGATGAACCCCAATCCATGGAATTCATTGGGATAAACCCCAATCCATGGAATTGTTTGGGACAAATCCCAATCCATGGAATTCTTTGGGACAAACCCCAATCCATGGAATTGTTTGGGACAAACCCCAATCCATGGAATTCTTTGGGACAAACCCCAATCCATGGAATAGTTTGGGATGAGCCCTGAGGAATGGACTGGGATGAACCCCAATCCATGGAATTCTTTGGGACAAACCCAAATCCATGGAATTCTTTGGGACAAACCCCAATCCATGAAATTCTTTGGGACAAACCCCAATCCATGAAATTCATTGTGACAAACCCCAATCCATGGAATTGTTTGGGACAAACCCCAATCCATGGAATTCATTGGGACAAACCCCAATCCATGGAATAGTTTGGGATGAGCCCTGAGGAATGGACTGGGATGAACCCCAATCCATGGAATTCTTTGGGACAAACCCCAATCCATGGAATTCTTTGGGACAAACCCCAATCCATGGAATTCTTTGGGATAAACCCCAATCCATGGAATTCTTTGGGACAAACCCCAATCCATGAAATTCATTGTGACAAACCCCAATCCATGGAATTCTTTGTGACAAACCCCAATCCATGGAATTCTTTGGGACAAACCCCAATCCATGGAATTCTTTGGGACAAACCCCAATCCATGGAATTCTTTGGGACAAACCCCAATCCATGGAATTGTTTGGGATGAGCCCTGAGGAATGGACTGGGATGAACCCCAATCCATGGAATTCTTTGGGACAAACCCCAATCCATGGAATTCTTTGTGACAAACCCCAATCCATGGAATTCTTTGGGACAAACCCCAATCCATGGAATTCTCTGGGACAAACCCCAATCCATGGAATTGTTTGGGATGAGCCCTGAGGAATGGACTGGGATGAACCCCAATCCATGAAATTCTTTGGGACAAACCCCAATCCATGGAATTGTTTGGGATTAGCCCTGAGGAATGGATTGGGATGAATGAACCTCAGGCCAGGGAATTCTTTGGGACAAACCCCAAACCATGGAATAGTTTGGGACAAACCCCAATCCATGGAATTCTTTGGGACAAACCCCAATCCATGGAATTGTTTGGGACAAACCCCAATCCATGGAATTCTTTGGGACAAACCCCAATCCATGAAATTCATTGTGACAAACCCCAATCCATGGAATTCTTTGGGACAAACCCCAATCCACGGAATTCATTGTGACAAACCCCAATCCATGGAATTCTTTGGGACAAACCCCAATCCATGAAATTCTTTGTGACAAACCCCAATCCATGGAATTCTTTGTGACAAACCCCAACCCATGGAATTCTTTGGGATGATCCCAGCACTCACTGCATGGGCCCGTGGATGCCGTTGAGGATGCTGAGGAGCAGGCGCGGCGGCGCCACGTCGTGGCACAGGTAATGGCTGGAATCGGCCGTCAGTCGGAAATAACCGTCCAGCAGAGCCACCAGCGCCAGCGCGCTGCCGCGGCACGGGAGCAGCGCCTCCTGCGCGGGGACACGCGACGGAGATCGGAAAACGTCGGAAAACGTTCCGGAAATGCACGGGGAACGTTCCAGAAACACTCAGGGAACAGTCGGAGAAAGTTCCAGAAACACTCAGAGAACAATTGGGGAACACTCCAGAAACAGTCGGGGAACAGTCGGAGGACACTCGGGGAACAGTCGGAGAACACTCAGGAAACACTCGGGAAACACTCAGAGAACATTCCAGAAGCACTCAGAGAACAATTCCAGAGAACACTCGGAGAACATTCCAGAAGCACTCGGAGAACACTCAGAGAACAACTGGGGAACACTTCAGAAACACTCAGGGAACAGTCGGAGATTACACCGGAAACGCTCGGAGAACACTCAGAGAACATTCCGGAAGCACTCAGAGAACACTCTGAAAACACTCGGAGAACATTCCGGAAGCACTCAGAGAACACTCAGAGAACAATTGGGGAACACTTCAGAAACACTCAGGGAACACTCAGGAAACACTCGGGAAACACTCAGAGAACACCTGGAGAACATTCCGGAAGCACTCAGAGAACAATTCCAGAGAACACTCGGAGAACATTCCAGAAGCACTCAGAGAACACTCTGAAAACACTCGGAGAACATTCCGGAAGCACTCAGAGAACACTCAGAGAACAACTGGGGAACACTTCAGAAACACTCAGGGAACAGTCGGAGAATACACCGGAAACACTCGGGGAACACTCAGAGAACATTCCGGAAGCACTCAGAGAACACTCTGAAAACACTCGGAGAACATTCCGGAAGCACTCAGAGAACACTCAGAGAACAATTGGGGAACACTCCAGAAACACTCAGGGAACAGTTGGAGAACATTCCAGAAGCACTCAGAGAACACTCAAAGCACACTCGGAGAACATTCCGGAAGTACTCGGGGAACACCCGGAGAACTCGGAGGAATGGAATCATCCAAAGTTTTTCCTGTTTCTTTCCCATTTTTTCCCCATGTTTTCCCATTTTTTCTCCATTTCCCCCCCATTTTTTCCAATTTTTTTCCCCATTTTTCCCTCATTTCTTTCCCTTTTTTTCCCCATTTTCCCCCCATTTTTCCCCATTTTTTCCCCGTGTTTTCCCCATTTTTTCCTCCATTTTTTTCTCCATTTTCCCCCTTTTTTTCCCCATTTTTTCCCCATTTTTCCCCTATTTTTTCCCATTTTTCTCCCGTGTTTTCCCCATTTCTTTCCCATTTTTTCCCCCATTTTCCCCCCATTTTTTCCCCAACTTTCCCCCATTTTTTCCCATTTTTCCCCCGTGTTTTCCCCATTTTTTCCCCCATTTTCCCCCCATTTTTTCCCCATTTTTTCCCATTTTTTCCCCATTTTTTCCCCCATTTTCCCCCCATTTTTTCCCCAATTTTCCCCCATTTTTCCCCCAATTTTCCCATCTCCATCCCGGGAATCCATCCCCGCTCACCAGGCACTCGTTATCCTGCCGATGGATGCTGATCCTGGAATCCTTCACCACCACGTGCGTGATCTCCCGGAAATCGCAGAACCGGCTCCAGCCGGGATCGCTCCGCTCCTCCTCTTCCTCCTCCTCCTCCTTCCTCCTGGATTTCCTCCCAAAATATCCGCGGCGGGAAAAGTTTTCCGTGCTCTGCCGGGGGAAGAATTCCAGGGGTTTTTTTTCTTCCTGGGTTTGGGGTGGGAATGTTGGGAATGGGTCTGGGTAAACTGAGGAAAAATGGGAAGGGAGGAGCATCCCAAATCCAGCAGAGATCACGGGAAAAGATGGGATTGGGGTGGGGATGGAGCATCCCAAACCAAGGGAAAATCCAGGATTTGGGGCGGGAATGGTTCATCCAAAATCAAGGAAAAATCCAGGATTTAGGGCAGGAATGGCTCATCCCAAACTCATCCCAAACCAAGGAAAAATCCAGGATTTGGGGCGGGAATGGCTCATCCCAAATCAAGGAAAAATCCAGGATTTGGGGCAGGAATGGCTCATCCCAACCCAAGAAAAAAATGGGATTTGGGGCAGGAATGGTTCATCCCAAACCAAGGGAAAATCCAGGATTTGGGGTGGGAATGGCTCATCCCAAACTCATCCCAAACCAAGGGAAAATCCAGGATTTGGGGCAGGAACATCTCATCCAAAATCAAGGAAAAATCCAGGATTTGGGGCAGGAATGGTTCATCCAAAATCAAGGAAAAATCCAGGATTTGGGGCAGGAATGGCTCATCCAAAATCAAGGAAAAATCCAGGATTTGGGGCGGGAATGGCTCATTGCAAATCAAGGAAAAATCCAGGATTTAGGGCAGGAATGGCTCATCCAAAATCAAGGAAAAAAAATGGGATTTGGGGCAGGAATGGCTCATCCAAAATCAAGGAAAAATCCAGGATTTGGGGCAGGAACATCTCATCCAAAATCAAGGGAAAATCCAGGATTTGGGGCAGGAATGGCTCATCCAAAATCGAGGAAAAATCCAGGATTTAGGGCAGGAATGGCTCATCCCAAATCAAGGGAAAATCCAGGATTTGGGGCAGGAATGGCTCATCCAAAATCAAGGAAAAAACGGGAATTTCAGCACATCCCAACCCAAGAAAAAACCTGGGATTTTCAGCACAAACATCCCATCCCAACCCAAGAAAAAAATGGGATTTTTCGCACATCCCAACCCAAGAAAAAAACGGGATTTTCAGCATACACATCCCATCCCATCCCCAGAAAAAAATGGGATTTTTGGCACATCCCAACCCAAGAAAAAAAATGGGATTTTTGGCACATCCCAACCCAAGAAAAAAATGGGATTTTCGGCAGGAATGGCTCATCTCAAACCAAGGAAAAAATGGGATTTTTGGCACATCCCAACCCAAGAAGAAAACGGGATTTTTGGCATAAACATCCCATCCCAACCCAAGAAAAAAAATGGGATTTTTGGCACATCCCAACCCAAGAAAAAAATGGGATTTTTGGCACATCCCAACCCAAGAAAAAATGGGATTTTTGGCACATCCCAACCCAAGAAAAAATGGGATTTTTGGCACATCCCAACCCAAGAAAAAAATGGGATTTTTGGCACATCCCAACCCAAGAAAAAAATGGGATTTTCGGCAGGAATGGCTCATCTCAAACCAAGGAAAAAATGGGATTTTTGGCACATCCCAACCCAAGAAGAAAACGGGATTTTTGGCATAAACATCCCATCCCAACCCAAGAAAAAAAATGGGATTTTTGGCACATCCCAACCCAAGAAAAAAATGGGATTTTTGGCACATCCCAACCCAAGAAAAAATGGGATTTTTGGCACATCCCAACCCAAGAAAAAATGGGATTTTTGGCACATCCCAACCCAAGAAAAAAATGGGATTTTTGGCACATCCCAACCCAAAAAAAAAAAGGGATTTTTGGCACATCCCAACCCCAAAAAAAAATGGGATTTTCGGCACAAACATCCCATCCCAACCCAAGAAAAAAACGGGATTTTTGGCACATCCCAACCCAAGAAAAAAACGGGATTTTCGGCACATCCCAACCCAAAAAACCCGGGATTTATCCCAGACCTCCACCGGCGCCGGCCTCCACTGGACGCCTCCGGTTCCGCTGACCAAGAGCTGATGAGTGACCTCCCCATTCCCGGGATTCCTCTCCCGCTCCGCCTGAGCCTCGGCCGCCGTTTCCAAGGAAAAAACCGGGAATATCTCGCATCCGAAGGCGGGAGCCAACTGTTCCAGGGTGGCCAGGTATTTGTACATCACATCCCGCTCCGTCAGCTTCCCGGCCGCCACCGTGTGCCGCTGGAAACGCCGGAGGAAACGGCGGAAAACGTTCCGGAGGCGGAAACGGGTCAGGAAGTTGTGCTGGCGGATGTGGAGGCGGAAGGAACGCGGGATGCACTCGGTGAAACTGATGGGAAAAATGGGAAAAGGATGGGAAAAGTTGGGATGTGATGGAGGAAAGGCGGGGGTTTTGTGGAGGGAAAAATGGGGATTTTTTTATGGAGATAAAGCAAGGAAAAATGGGGAAAAACCAGGGGAAAATGGGGAAAAAACAGGGAAAAGTGGAGAAAACGCTGATGGAAAAGTGGGAATTTTGTGGAGAAGAAAGTGGGGAAAAATGGGGGAAAAAAAGGGGAAAATGGGGAAAATGCTGATGGGAAAGTGGGAATTTTGTGGAGAAGAACGTGGGGAAAAATGGGGGAAAAAACGGGGAAAATGGAGAAAATGCTGATGGGAAAAGTGGGAATTTTGTAGAGAAGAAAGTGAGGAAAAATGGGGAAAAACCAGGGGAAAATGGGGAAAAACCAAGGAAAAATGGAGAAAATGCTGATGGAAAAGTGGGAATTTTGTAGAGAAGAAAGTGGGGAAAAATGGGGGAAAAAAAGGGGAAAATGGGGAAAATGCTGATGGGAAAGTGGGAATTCTGTGGAGAAGAAAGTGAGGAAAAATGGGGAAAAAACAAGGAAAAATGGGGAAAAAACAGGGAAAAATGGGGAAAATGCTGATGGGAAAAGTGGGGATTTTGTAGAGAAGAAAGTGGGGAAAAAAACAGGGAAAAATGGGGAATAAACAGGGGAAAAATGGGGAAAAACCAGGGGAAAATGGGGAAAAAACAGGGGAAAAATGGGGAAAAACCAGGGGGAAATGGGGAAAAACCAGGGAAAAATGGAGAAAAACCAAGGAAAAATGGAGAAAATGCTGATGGGAAAAGTGGGAATTTTGTAGAGAAGAAATTGGGGAAAAATGGGGAAAAACCAGGGGAAAAATGGGGAAAAACCAGGGGAAAATGGGGAAAAACCAAGGAAAAATGGAGAAAATGCTGGTGGGAAAAGTGGGAATTTTGTGGAGAAGAAAGTGAGGAAAAATGGGGAAAAACCAGGGGAAAAATGGGGAAAAAAAAGGGAAAAATGGGGAATAAACAGGGAAAAATGGAGAAAATGCTGATGGGAAAAGTGGGAATTTTGTAGAGAAGAAAGTGGGGAAGAATGGGGAAAAACCAGGGGAAAATGGGGGAAAAAAACAGGGGAAAATGGGGAAAAACCAGGGAAAAATGGGGAAAAACCAAGGAAAAATGGAGAAAAACCAAGGAAAAATGGAGAAAATGCTGATGGAAAAGTGGGAATTTTGTGGAGAAGAAAGTGGGGAAGAATGGGGAAAAACCAGGGGAAAATGGGGAAAAACCAGGGAAAATGGGGAAAATGCTGATGGAAAAAGTGGGAGTTTCATGGAGAAGAAAGTGGGGAAAAATGGGGAAAAAAACCAAGGAAAAATGGAGAAAATGCCTCTGGAAAAGCAGGAATTTCATGGAAGAAAAACGGGAAAACACCTCTAGAAAAGCGGGAATTTCATGGAGAAAAAATGGGAAAAACATCTCTGGAAAAGCAGGAATTTCATGGGAGGAAAAAATGGGAAAAAGCCTCTGGAAAAGCAGGAATTTCACTGAGAAAAAATGGGAAAAAAACCTCTAGAAAAGCGGGAATTTCACGGGGAAAAAAACCTCTGGAAAAGCGGGAATTTCACGGAGAAAAAAACGGGAAAAAAGCGGGAATTTCACGGGAGGGAAAAATGGGAAAAAGCCTCTGGAAAAGCAGGAATTTCACGCAGAAAAAACGGGAAAAAGGCTCTGGAAAAGCGGGAATTTCACGGAGAAAAAAACGGGAAAAAAGCGGGAATTTCATGGAGAAAAAAACGGGAAAAAAGCGGGAATTTCACGGGAGGGAAAAACGGGAAAAAGCCTCTGGAAAAGCAGGAATTTCACGCAGAAAAAACGGGAAAAAAACCTCTACAAAAGTGGGAATTTCACGGGGAAAAAAACCTCTGGAAAGCAGGAATTTCACGGGGAAAAAAACCTCTACAAAAGCGAGAATTTCACGGGGAAAAAAACCTCTAGAAAAGCGGGAATTTCACGTAGAAAAAAACAGGAAAACACTTTGGAAAAACGGGAATTTCACGCAGAAAAACCGGGAAAAAGCCTCTGGAAAAGCAGGAATTTCACGGGAGATAAAAAAATGGAAAACACTCTGGAAAAGCGGGAATTTCACAGGAGGGAAAAATGGGAAAAAGCCTCTGGAAAAGCAGGAATTTCACGCAGAAAAAACGGGAAAAAAACCTCTAGAAAAGTGGGAATTAAACGGGGAAAAAAAAACGGGAAAAAAGCGGGAATTTCATGGAGAAAAAAACGGGAAAAAAGCGGGAATTTCATGGAGAAAAAAACGGGAAAAAAGCGGGAATTTCACGGGAGGGAAAAATAGGAAAAAGCCTCTGGAAAAGCGGGAATTTCACGGGGAAAAAAACCTCTGGAAAAGCGGGAATTTCACGGGAGGAAAAACCAGGAAAACACTTTGGAAAAGCAGGAATTTCACGCAGAAAAAACGGGAAAAAGGCTCTGGAAAAGCGGGAATTTCACAGAGGGGAAAAACAGGAAAACACCTCTAGAAAAGTGGGAATTTCATGGGGAAAAAATGGGAAAAAAATCTCTGGAAAAGCAGGAATTTCACAGGAGGAAAAAAAATGGAAAACACTCTGGAAAAGCGGGAATTTCATGGGAGGAAAAAACAGGAAAACACCTCTAGAAAAGTGGGAATTTCATGGGGAAAAAAACGGGAAAAAAGCGGGAATTTCACGGGAGGGAAAAATGGGAAAAAGCCTCTGGAAAAGCGGGAATTTCACGGGGAAAAAAACGGGAAAAAAGCGGGAATTTCACGGGAGGGAAAAATGGGAAAAAGCCTCTGGAAAAGCAGGAATTTCACGCAGAAAAAACGGGAAAAAGGCTCTGGAAAAGCGGGAATTCCACAGAGAAAAAAACAGGAAAAAAGCCTCTGTAAAAGCAGGAATTTCACAGGAGGGAAAAATGGGAAAAAGCCTCTGGAAAAGCAGGAATTTCACAGGGGGAGAAAAAACAGGAAAAAGCCTCTGGAAAAGCAGGAATTTCACTGAGAAAAAATGGGAAAAAAACCTCTAGAAAAGCGGGAATTTCACGGAGAAAAAAACGGGAAAAAAGCGGGAATTTCATGGGAGGGAAAAACGGGAAAAAGGCTCTGGAAAAACAGGAATTTCACAGGGGGAGAAAAAACAGGAAAAAGCCTCTGGAAAAGTGGGAATATCACAGAGAAAAAAAATGGGAAAACACCTCTAGAAAAGCGGGAATTTCATGGAGGAAAAAACGGGAAAAAAGCGGGAATTTCACGGGAAAAAAACCTCTGGAAAAGCAGGAATTTCACGGAGAAAAAACGGGAAAAAGCCTCTGGAAAAACGGGAATTTCACGTAGAAAAAACGGGAAAAAACCTCTGGAAAAGCAGGAATTTCACAGGAGGGAAAAATGGGAAAAAGCCTCTGGAAAAGCGGGAATTTCACGTAGAAAAAACGGGAAAAAAACCTCTAGAAAAGCGGGAATTTCACGGGGAAAAAAAACCTCTGGAAAAGCGGGAATTTCACGGAGAAAAAACGGGAAAAAGGCTGTGGAAAAGCGGGAATTTCATGGGGAAAAAAACCTCTGGAAAAGTGGGAATTTCATAGAGAAAAAAACAGGAAAAAAACCTCCGGAAAAGCAGGAATTTCACAGGAGGAAAAAACCAGAAAACACCTCTAGAAAAGCGGGAATTTCACGGAGAAAAAAACGGGAAAAAGGCTCTGGAAAAGCAGGAATTTCACGGGAGGAAAAAAACCAGGAAAACACTTTGGAAAAGTGGGAATTTCACGGAGAAGAAATGGGAAAACACCTCTGGAAAAGTGGGAATTTCACGGGGAAAAAACCTCTGGAAAAGCGGGAATTTCACGGGAGGAAAAAAAACGGAAAACACTTTGGAAAATCGGGAATTTCACGGGGAAAAAACCTCTGGAAAAGCAGGAATTTCACGTAGAAAAAATGGGAAAAAACCTCTGTAAAAGCGGGAATTTCATGGGAGGAAGAAACTGGAAAACACCTCTGGAAAAGCAGGAATTTCACAGGAGGGAAAAATGGGAAAAAGCCTCTGGAAAAGCAGGAATTTCACAGGAGGGAAAAACGGGAAAAAGGCTCTGGAAAATCGGGAATTTCACGCAGAAAAAATGAGAAAAAAACCTCTGGGAAAGCGGGAATTTCACGGGGAAAAAAACCTCTGGAAAAGCGGGAACTTCACGGGGAAAAAAACCTCTGGAAAGCGGGAATTTCACGGAGAAAAGAAGAGGAAAACACTTTGGAAAAGCGGGAATTTCACGGAGAAAAAAACGGGAAAAAAGCGGGAATTTCACGGGAGGGAAAAATGGGAAAAAGCCTCTGGAAAAGCGGGAATTTCACGCAGAAAAAACGGGAAAAAAACCTCTGGAAAAGCGGGAATTCCACAGAGAAAAAATGGGAAAAAAACCTCTAGAAAAGCGGGAATTTCACGGGGAAAAAAACCTCTGGAAAAGCGGGAATTTCACAGGAGGGAAAAACGGGAAAAAGGCTCTGGAAAAGCGGGAATTGCACTGAGAAAAAATGGGAAAAAAACCTCTGGAAAAGCGGGAATTTCACGGAGAAAAAACGGGAAAAAGGCTGTGGAAAAGCGGGAATTTCATGGGGAAAAAAACCTCTGGAAAAGTGGGAATTTCATAGAGAAAAAAACAGGAAAAAAACCTCCGGAAAAGCAGGAATTTCACGGGAGGAAAAAACCAGAAAACACCTCTAGAAAAGTGGGAATTTCACGGGGAAAAAAAACTCTGGAAAATCGGGAATTTCACAGGAGGAAAAAACAGGAAACACCTCTGGAAAAGTGGGAATTTCATGGGGAAAAAAGCCTCTGGAAAAGCAGGAATTTCACTGAGAAAAAATGGGAAAAAACCTCTAGAAAAGCGGGAATTTCATGGGGAAAAAAACGGGAAAAAAGCGGGAATTTCACGGGAGGAAAAAAAACGGAAAACACTTTGGAAAAGCAGGAATTTCATGCAGAAAAAACGGGAAAAAGGCTCTGGAAAAGCAGGAATTGCACCTGTACTTGCGAGCCACCTCCGGAAGGGACACGCCCCTGCGGAGCGCCAGCTGAGCCAGGTGCAGCACGGCCATTCCCAAACTCTCGTTCTTGAATCCCTGGAGTTCCGATTCGCTCCGGAAATCCTGCAGGGAAGCCACGTCGTGGATGAACTCGAATTTTCCCTGTGGGAAATGGAAATTCAAGTTGGAATGATTAATTTGGGTTAATTAATTGGTTAGGTGGGGAAGAGAAATAAAAAAATTCAGATTATTGATAGTAATTAATTGTAAGTTTGATTTTAAGTAGTGATGGAGAAATGTGGGGGATCCTGAGGAAAATCCCATTGGATCCTGGAAAATCCCAGTGGATCCTGATGAAAACAATCCCAAATAATCCAATTGGATCCTGAGGAAAATCCCATTGGATCCTGAGGAAAATCCCACTGGATCCTGGAAAATCCCAGTGGATCGTGGGTAATCCCACTGGATCCTGGATAATCCCCCTGGATCCCGATGGAATCAATCCCAAATAATCCCATTGGATCCTGAGGAAAATCCCACTGGATTGAGGAAAATCCCACTGGATTGAGGAAAATCCCAGTGGATCCTGGAAAATCCCATTGGATCCTGATGAAAACAATCCCAAATAATCCCACTGGATCCTGAGGAAAATCCCACTGGATCCTGAGGAAAATTGCATTGGATTGAGGAAAAGAAATCCCATTGGATCCTGGATAATCCCCCCGGATCCCGATGGAATCAATCCCAAATAATCCCATTGGATCCTGGATAATCCCATTGGATCCTGGATAATCCCATTGGATCCTGGATAATCCCAGTGGATCCTGGATAATCCCATTGGATCCTGGCAAATCCCCCCGGATCCCGATGGAATCAATCCCAAATAATCCCACTGGATCCTGATGGAATCAATCCCAAATAATCCCACTGGATCCCGATGGAATCAATCCCAAATAATCCCATTGGATCCTGGATAATCCCACTGGATCCTGGAAAATCCCAGTGGATCCTGAATAATCCCATTGGATCCTGGAAAATCCCAGTGGATCCTGGCAAATCCCCCCGGATCCCAATGGAATCAATCCCAAATAATCCCACTGGATCCTGGATAATCCCCCCGGATCCCGATGGAATCAATCCCAAATAATCCCCCGGATCCCGATGGAATCAATCCCAAATAATCCCCCGGATCCCAATGGAATCAATCCCAAATAATCCCATTGGATCCCGATGGAATCAATCCCAAATAATCCCACTGGATCCTGGATAATCCCATTGGATCCTGGAAAATCCCACTGGATCCTGGATAATCCCCCCGGATCCCGATGGAATCAATCCCAAATAATCCCATTGGATCCTGGATAATCCCACTGGATCCTGGATAATCCCACTGGATCCCGATGGAATCAATCCCAAATAACCCCACAGGATCCTGGATAATCCCATTGGATCCTGGAAAATCCCACTGGATCCTGGCAAATCCCCCGGATCCCGATGGAATCAATCCCAAATAATCCCATTGGATCCTGGATAATCCCAGTGGATCTTGGATAATCCCCCCGGATCCCGATGGAATCAATCCCAAATAATCCCACTGGATCCTGGCAAATCCCATTGGATCCTGGCAAATCCCATTGGATCCTGGATAATACCACTGGATCCCGATGGAATCAATCCCAAATAATCCCATTGGATCCTGGATAATCCCATTGGATCCTGGATAATCCCACTGGATCCTGGATAATCCCCCCGGATTCCGATGGAATCAATCCCAAATAATCCCATTGGATCCCGATGGATTCAATCCCAAGCATTCCCGGGCTGATCCCATCCCGATTTTCCCACCTGCTCGAAGAGGTACTCGAAGGAGGCTCTGTCCAGCACGGCCGCTCCCGGCGCCTTCTCCTCGGGACAATCCCCCGGGCGCGGAACGTTCCGGAACACCGCCGGCTCCTGCGCGTTCATCCCGTGCCAATTCCGGAAATAATACCTGGAATGATGGATGGGATTCAGAAAAAATGGGAATTTCATTCCCAGCTGGGAATGAGGGGAAGCAGGAATGGGATCATCCAAAGCTTTTCCCATTTTTTCCCATTTTTTCCTTATTTTTTCCCCCCGTTTTCCCTTTTTTTCCCATTTTTTCCCTAATTTTCCCTTTTTTCCCCTATTTTCCCTTTTTTTCCCCCATTTTCCCCCTCATTTTCCCTTTTTTCCCCCATTTTCCCTTTTTTCCCCCATTTTTTCCCTCATTTTCCCTTTTTCCCCCCATTTTTTCCCCTTTTTTCCCCCATTTTATCCCCTTGGTTTTCCCATTTTTCTTCCCAATTTTCCTCATTTTTTCCCTCATTTTCCCTTTTTTCCCCCATTTTTTCCCCTTTTTTCCCCCTTTTTTCCCCCATTTTTTCCCCATTTTATTCCCATTTTCCCCCATTTTTCTCACCATTTATTCCCATTTTATTCCCATTTTTCCCTATTTTTCTCCCATTTTTTCCCATTTCTTCCCCTTCCCCCCCATTTTTTCCCCTTTTTTCCCCCATTTTATCCCCTTGGTTTTCCCATTTTTCTTCCCATTTTTTCCTCATTTTTTCCCCGTTTTCCCTTTTTTTTCCCCCATTTTTTCCCCCCATTTTCCCTTTTTTCCCCCATTTTTTCCCTTTTTTTTTCCCCCATTTTTTCCCTCATTTTCCCTTTATTCCCCCATTTTTTCCCCTTTTTTCTCCCATTTTTTATAAATTTTTCCCCATTTTTCCCCCATTTTTTTCCATTTCATTCCCCATTTTTTACCATTTTTCCCCCTATTTTTCCTCCATTTTATTCCCATTTTCTCCCCCATTTTCCCCCCATTTTTCCCCATTTCTTCTCCAATTTTTCCCCCTTGTCTTCACATTTATTCCCATTTTATTCCCATTTTTCCCCAAAATTTTTCCCATTTTTCCCCCAAATTTTTCCCATTTTCCCCCCATTTTTTCCCATTTCTTCCCCTTTTCCCCCCCATTTTCCCTCCTTTTTCCCCATTTTATTCCCATTTTATCCCCTTTTTTCTTCCCATTTATTCCCATTTTTCCCTCATTTTTTCTCCATTTCCCCCCCATTTTTTCCCTTTTTTTTCCCTTTTTGCCCCATTTTATTCCCATTTTTCCCCCCCTTTTTCTTCCCATTTATTCCCATTTTATTCCCATTTTTTCCCCCATTTCACCCCCATTTATTCCCATTTTATTCCCATTTTTTCCCATTTTATTCCCATTTTATTCCCATTTTATTCCCATTTTCCCCCCTATTTTTTCCCATTTCTTCCCCCATTTTTTCCTCATTTTATTCCCATTTTTTCCCATTTTTTCCAGGAATTCCCTGGATTTCCAGGCTGCTCCCAGACCTCATCCTGAAGATCAGGCAGACGTTGGTTTCCTTCCCGATGTGGAATTGGGAATGAGGGGCAGCAGGAATGGGACCACCCAAACCTTTCCCCATTTTATTCCCATTTTATTCCCATTTCTTCCCATTTATTCCCATTTCATTCCCATTTTTCCCCCATTTTATTCCCATTTTTCCCCCTTTTTCTCACCATTTATTCCCATCTTATTTCCATTTTCCCCCCTATTTTTTTCCCATTTTTCCCTCATTTTTTCTCCATTTTCCCCCCCAATTTTTCCCATTTCTTTCCCTTCCCCCCCATTTTTTCCCCATTTTATTCCTATTTTCCCCCCTATTTTTCCCCATTTTTTCCCCATTTTATTCCCATTTTCCCCCATTTTTCTTCCCATTTATCTTCCCATTTTATTCCTATTTTTTCCCATTTTTTCCCCCATTTTTTCCCATTTTCCCCCCCATTTCCCCCCCTATTTTCCCCCATTTTATTCCTCTTTTTCTTCCCATTTATTCCCAAATTTTTCCCATTTTATTTCCATTTTCCCCCTATTTTTTCCCCATTTTTCCCCATTTTATTCACATTTTTTCCCCTATTTTTTCCCCATTTTTTTCCCATTTCTTCCCCATTTTTTCCCCATTTTATTCCCATTTTTTCCCATTTTATCCCCATTTTCCCCCCCATTTTCCCCCCTATTTTTTCCCCATTTTTCCCCATTTTCCCCCCTATTTTTCCCCATTTTTTCCCCATTTTATTCCCATTTTATTCCCCCTTTTCCCCCCATTTTTTCCCATTTTATTCCCATTTTTCCCCCAAATTTTTCCCATTTTCCCCCCATTTTTTCCCATTTCTTCCCCTTTTCCCCCCCATTTTCCCCCCTTTTTCCCCATTTTATTCCCATTTTATCCCCTTTTTTCTTCCCATTTATTCCCATTTTTCCCTCATTTTTTCTCCATTTCCCCCCCATTTTTTCCCTTTTTGCCCCATTTTATTCCCATTTTTCCCCCCTTTTTCTTCCCATTTATTCCCACTTTATTCCCATTCTTTCCCCCTTTTCCCCCCCATTTATTCCCATTTTTCCCCCATTTTATTCCCATTTTTTCCCCATTTTATTCCCATTTTTCCCCCATTTTTTCCCATTTCCCCCCCCCTTTTTCCCCCATTTTATTTCCATTTTCCCCCCTATTTTTTCCCCCCTTTTTTCCCCATTTTATTCCCATTTTTTCTCCATTTTATTCCCATTTTCCCCCCTATTTTTTCCCCATTTTTTTCCCATTTTTTCCCATTTTTTCCAGGAATTCCCCGGATTTCCAGGCTGCTCCCAGACCTCATCCTGAAGATCAGGCAGACATTGGTTTCCTTCCCGATGTGGAATTGGGAATGAGGGGCAGCAGGAATGGGACCACCCAAACCTTTCCCCATTTTATTCCCATTTTATTCCCATTTTTCTTCCCATTTATTCCCATTTCATTCCCATTTTTCCCCCATTTTATTCCCATTTTTCCCCCTTTTTCTCACCATTTATTCCCATCTTATTCCCATTTTCCCCCCTATTTTTTTCCCATTTTTCCCTCATTTTTTCTCCATTTCCCCCCCCAATTTTTCCCATTTCTTCCCCTTTCCCCCCCATTTTTTCCCCATTTTATTCCCATTTTCCCCTCTTTTTCTTCCCATTTATTCCCATTTTATTCCCATTTTTCCCCATTTTACTTCCCATTTATTCCCATTTTATTCCCATTTTTCCCCCTATTTTTTCCCCATTTTTTCCCCATTTTATTCCCATTTTTCCCCCATTTTTCCCCCATTTTTTCCCATTTTATTCCCATTTTCCCCCCTATTTTTTCCCCATTTTTCCCCATTTTCCCCCCTATTTTTCCCCATTTTTTCCCCATTTTATTCCCATTTTATTCCCCCTTTTCCCCCCATTTTTTCCCATTTTTCCCCCAAATTTTTCCCATTTTCCCCCCATTTTTTCCCATTTCTTCCCCTTTTCCCCCCCATTTTCCCCCCTTTTCCCCATTTTATTCCCATTTTATTCCCCTTTTTCTTCCCATTTATTCCCAAATTTTTCCCATTTTATTCCCATTTTTCCCCAATTTTCCCCCCTATTTTTTCCCCATTTTTTCCCTTTTTGCCCCATTTTATTCCCATTTTCCCCCCGTTTTTCTTCACATTTATTCCCATTTTATTCCCATTTTTTCCCATTTTATTCCCATTTTTCCCCCATTTTTTCCCATTTTATTCCCATTTTTTCCCCCCTTTTTTCCCCATTTTATTCCCATTTTTTCCCCATTTTATTCCCATTTTCCCCCCTATTTTTTCCCATTTCTTCCCCTATTTTTTCCCCATCTTATTCCCATTTTTTCCCATTTTTTCCAGGAATTCCCCGGATTTCCAGGCTGCTCCCAGACCTCATCCTGAAGATCAGGCAGACGTTGGTTTCCTTCCCGATGTGGAATTGGGAATGAGGGGCAGCAGGAATGGGACCACCCAAACCTTTCCCCATTTTATTCCCATTTTATTCCCATTTTTCTTCCCATTTATTCCCATTTTATTCCCATTTTATTCCCATTTTTCTTCCCATTTATTCCCATTTTATTCCCATTTTATTCCCATTTTTCTTCCCATTTATTCCCATTTCATTCCCATTTTTCCCCCATTTTATTCCCGTTTTTCCCCCTTTTTCTCACCATTTATTCCCATTTATTCCCATTTTATTTCCATTTTCCCCCCTATTTTTTTCCCATTTTTCCCTCATTTTTTCTCCATTTCCCCCCCCAATTTTTCCCATTTCTTCCCCTTTCCCCCCCATTTTTTCCCCATTTTACTCCCATTTCCCCCCCTTTTTCTTCCCATTTATTCCCATTTTATTCCCATTTTTCCCCATTTTTCTTCCCATTTATCTTCCCATTTTATTCCTATTTTTTCCCATTTTTTCCCCCATTTTTTCCCATTTTCCCCCCCATTTCCCCCCCTATTTTCCCCCATTTTATTCCTCTTTTTCTTCCCATTTATTCCCAAATTTTTCCCATTTTATTTCCATTTTCCCCCTATTTTTTCCCCATTTTTTCCCCATTTTATTCCCATTTTCCCCCCTATTTTTTCCCATTTTTTCCCCATTTTATCCCCATTTTCCCCCCTATTTTTTCCTCATTTTTCCCCATTTTATCCCCATTTTCCCCCCTATTTTTTCCCCATTTTCCCCCCTATTTATTCCCATTTTTTCCCATTTTTTCCAGGAATTCCCTGGATTTCCAGGCTGCTCCCAGACCTCATCCTGAAGATCAGGCAGACGTTGGTTTCCTTCCCGATGTGGAATTGGTGGTTGGGCGGGAGCCACATCCGGCTCTGAGGTTGGTACAGAGCGAAGAGGCTGCAGCACAGCGGCGAAATTCCTGCCAAATCCCATCATTCCCAAAAAAAAACCGGGAATTCCGGCTCTCAACCCCAAAGGAATCGGATTCCGGGTGGGTTTTATCCGAATAAACCGGTTTTGTTACAAATAAATCAAATTAGAATTAATTTTATTCCAAATAAATTGAATTTCAGCCAATTTTATTCCAAATAAATTCAATTTCAATCAATTTTATTCCCAATAAATTCAATTTCAATCAATTTTATTCCCAAGAAATTCAATTTCAATCAATTTTATTCCCAATAAACCAAATTTCAACCAATTTTATTCCAAATAAACCAAATTTCAGCCAATTTTATTCCAAATAAATTCAATTTCAATCAATTTTATTCCAAATAAACCAAATTTCAGCCGATTTTATTCCCAATAAACCAGATTTCAATCAATTTTATTCCAAATAAATCAAATTTCAATCAATTTTATTCCAAATAAATTCAATTTCAGCCAATTTTATTCCCAATAAATCAGAAAATTGGGAATTTCTCTGCCTTGGAAGGAACCCAGTGGGGATCAGGTGTTCCCTGGGAATTCCCGGTGTTTTCCCTGGAAATTTCTGGTGCTTTCCCTGATTTTCCCTGGGAATTTCCGGCATTTTCCCTGGGAATTCCTGGTGTTTTCCTTGGGAATTCCCTGGGAATTCCTGGTGTTTTCCCTGGAAATTTCCAGTGTTTTCCCTGATGTTTTCCCTAGGAATTTCTGGTCTTTTCCCAGGGAATTCCCGCCCTTTTCCCTGGAAATTTCTGGTATTTTCCCTGGGAATTCCCACTCTTTTCCCTGGGAATTCCCGCTCTTTTCCCAGGGGAAATTCCCACTCTTTTCCCTGGGGAAATTCCCGCTCTTTTCCCTGGTGTTTTCCCTGGAAATTTCTGGTATTTTCCCTGGAAATTCCCGCTCTTTTCCCTGGGAATTCCCACTCTTTTCCCTGGGAATTCCCTGATCTTTTCCCTGTGAGTTTCTGCCGTTTTCCCTGGAAATTTCCGGTATTTTCCCACCTTTTCCCTGGAAATTCCGGCTGTTTTCCCTGGAAAAACCCTGATGTTTTCCCTGGGAATTCCCACTCTTTTCCCTGGAAATTTCTGGTATTTTCCCTGGGAATTCCCGCTCTTTTCCCTGGGAATTCCCGCCCTTTTCCCTGATGTTTTCCCTGTGAGTTTCTGCTGTTTTCCCTGGAAATTTCCGGTATTTTCCCACCTTTTCCCAGGAAATTCCGGCTGTTTTCCCTGGGAATTCCCTGATATTTTCCCTGGAAATTCCCGCTCTTTTCCCAGGGGAAATTCCCACTCTTTTCCCTGGAAATTCCCGCTCTTTTCCCAGGGGAAATTCCCGCTCTTTTCCCTGGAAATTCCCACTCTTTTCCCTGGAAATTCCCACTCTTTTCCCTGATGTTTTCCCTGTGAGTTTCTGCCGTTTTCCCTGGAAATTTCCGGTATTTTCCCACCTTTTCCCTGAAAATTCCGGCTGTTTTCCCTGGAAAAACCCTGATGTTTTCCCTGGGAATTCCCGCTCTTTTCCCTGGGAATTCCCTGATGTTTTCCCTGGGAATTCCCGCTCTTTTCCCTGGGAATTCCTGCTCTTTTCCCTGGGAATTCCCGCTCTTTTCCCTGGGGAAATTCCCGCTCTTTTCCCTGGGAATTCCCGCTCTTTTCCCTGGAAATTCCCGCCCTTTTCCCTGGGGAAATTCCCGCCCTTTTCCCTGGGGAAATTCCCGCTCTTTTCCCTGATCTTTTCCCTGTGAGTTTCTGCCGTTTTCCCTGGAAATTTCCGGTATTTTCCCACCTTTTCCCTGAAAATTCCGGCTCTTTTCCCTGGGAATTCCCTGATATTTTCCCTGGAAATTCCCGCTCTTTTCCCTGGGAATTCGAAATTCCCACTCTTTTCCCTGGGAATTCCCTGATGTTTTCCCTGGGAATTCCCGGATATTTTCCCTGGGAATTCCCGCTCCTTCCCCTGGGGAAATTCCCGCTCTTTTCCCTGGAAATTTCTGGTATTTTCCCTGGAAATTCCCGCTCTTTTCCCTGATCTTTTCCCTGTGAGTTTCTGCCGTTTTCCCTGGAAATTTCCGGTATTTTCCCACCTTTTCCCTGGAAATTCCGGCTGTTTTCCCTGGAAAAACCCTGATGTTTTCCCTGGGAATTCCCTGATGTTTTCCCTGGGAATTCCCGCCCTTTTCCCTGGGAATTCCCGCTCTTTTCCCTGGGAATTCCTGCTCTTTTCCCTGGGAATTCCCGCTCTTTTCCCTGGAAATTTCTGGTATTTTCCCTGGAAATTCCCGCTCTTTTCCCTGATCTTTTCCCTGTGAGTTTCTGCCGTTTTCCCTGGAAATTTCCGGTATTTTCCCAGCTTTTCCCTGGAAATTCCGGCTGTTTTCCCTGGAAAAACCCTGATGTTTTCCCTGGGAATTCCCTGATATTTTCCCTGGGAATTCCCACTCTTTTCCCTGGAAATTTCTGGTATTTTCCCTGGAAATTCCCGCTCTTTTCCCTGGGAATTCCCTGATATTTTCCCTGGAAATTCCCTGATGTTTTCCCTGGAAATTCCCGCTCTTTTCCCTGGAAATTCCTGCTCTTTTCCCTGATGTTTTCCCTGTGAGTTTCTGCCGTTTTCCCTGGAAATTTCCAGTATTTTCCCACCTTTTCCCTGGGAATTCCGGCTCTTTTCCCTGGAAAAACCCCATCTCTCCTCCCCAATTCCTCCCCCCGCCCCACAAACCCCTGGAAAATCGGGAATTTTCCCGTTTTCCTCACCGATCCTTCGGGCCAGATCCATGCAGATTTCCTCGGCGCTCAGCGATCCTTGGGAATAAATCCGGAATTTTTCCCGCTCCTCATCCCCGCTCCAGTGCAGGAACACCTTGACCCCGGATCCCGCCGGGAATCCGCAGCCTTCGGCCTCGCCCTTCATCCCTTCCCAAAGGAGAAAAAAAAAACCTGGGATACAAATCCATAAAAATAAAAAAAAATTCCCAAAAATTTCCACAACTTCCAGGTGTTTTTATCCCGGGAAAAATCGGTTTATCCTGGAAAAAAATTGGGATTTTTGGGTGGTTCCCAATGGGGTTTATTTGGTTGTTAAGGGTGGGGATTGTTGGAGGAAATTCCGGGGTTTTTTTGGGATTAAAAGGGGGATTTTGGGAATATTTCACAGAGGGATTTGGAGAATATTCCAGGGTTTTTTTTGAGGATAAAAAGGGGGATTTTTGGGAATTGTTCCCAAAGGGATTTGGAGGAAATTCCAGAGTTTTTTGGGGGGATAAAAAGGGGGAATTTTGGGGATTAAAAGGGGGGATTTTTGGGATCGTTCCCAAAGGGATTTGGAGAAAATTCCAGGGGTTTTTTGGGGATAAAAAGGGGAATTTTGGGAATATTTTACAGAGGAATTTGGAGAATATTCCAGGGCTTTTTTTGGGGATAAAAAGGGGGATTTTGGGAATATTTTACAGAGGGATTTGGAGAATATTCCAGGGTTTTTTTGGGGATAAAAAGGGGGATTTTGGGAATATTTTACAGAGGGATTTGGAGGAAATTCCAGGGGTTTTTGGGGGGATAAAAAGGGGGATTTTTGGGAATTGTTCCCAAAAGAATTTGGACGAAATTCCAGGGTTTTTTTGGGGATAAAAAGGGGGAATTTTGGGGATTAAAAGGGGGGATTTTTGGGATCGTTCCCAAAGGGATTTGGAGAAAATTCCAGGGTTTTTTTGGGGATAAAAAGGGGGATTTTGGGAATATTTCACAGAGGAATTTGGAGAAAATTCCAGGGGTTTTTTTGAGGATAAAAAGGGGGATTTTTGGGAATTGTTCCCAAAGGGATTTGGAGGCATTTTCAGGAGGATTTGGGGATTTTCAGGAAGGATTTTGGAGCGGGTTTAGGGGGAATTTTTGCCCCATTTCAGGATAAGTTTTGCCCCATTTTAAGGTGAATTTTCCCCCCATTTCAGGCTGAATTTTGCCCAATTTCAGGGTAAATTTTGCCCCATTTTCGTACAAATTTTTGACCCCTTCAAGATGAAATTCGCACCCATTTTTGGGTGAATTTGGACCCATTTCAGACTCCCAAAGGAGCCTCCCCCCCCCCCCCCTTCATCCCTTGGTACCGACCCTCGTCCCCCCCCGCCCCGTTTGGTACCGGCCCCCGTCCCCTCACAGCGCCGGTTCCGGGCCCACCCCCGTTTGGTACCGCCCCTCCCGGTTACAACCGATCCCTCTCCCCCCTGTGGCCTCACCCACTTGGTACAAACCCCCCGTTATCCCCCCGGTGCCGGTGCCGGTGCCGGTACCGGTTCCCCCCCCTCCGTTCCCCCCCATTGGTACCGGCCCGGCCCGGCCGCCGCTCCGGTTCCCTCCGCCCCGCAGAGACGCCGCCTCCCATTGGCTGCGAGAGACGCGCGCTGCCATTGGTCGCCGAAGGGGTGAGGCCACGCCCACGCGCCATGGGCGGGGCCGAGCGCTGGGGAGAGGCTCTGATTGGCTGAGCGGGGGAAGGGGGCGTGGCCTCGCGTGAGGGAGGGGTATAAAGAGGCGCGGAATGAGGGGGCGTGGCCAAAGCGATCCAGGGGGCGGGGCCTGGGGCAGAGCTGGAGCGGGAGCGCAAGTGGACCCAAAATTGCCCAAAACTGTCCCAAAATTGCCCAAAACTGTCCCAAAATTGTCCCCAAACTGCTCAAAACTGTCCCCAAACTGCTCCAAAACTGTTCCAAACCACCCCCACTGTCCCCAAACCACCCCAAACTGGCCCAAAACTGCTCAAAACTGTCCTCACACCACCCCAAAATGCCCAAAACTGTCCCAAAACTGCTCAACTGTCCCCAAACCAACCCAAAATGCCCAAAACTGTCCCCACACCACCCCAAAATGCCCAAAACTGTCCCCACACCACCCCAAAATGCCCAAAACTGTCCCAAAACTGCTCAAAACTGTCCCCAAAAATGCCCCAAATCACCCCAAACTGCTCAAAACTGTCCCCAAACCGCCCCAAAATGCCCAAAACTGTCCCGAAACTGCTCCAAACTGTCTCCAAAAATGCCCCAAATCGCCCCAATCTGTCCCCAAACCGCCCCCAAAATGGTCCAAAGTGCCCCCAAACTGCCCCAAATCACCCCCAGAGCACCAAAAACTGTCCCCAACCCCCCCAAAGTGCCCCAAATTCCCCCCAAACCTCCCCAAACTCCCCCAAATTGTCCCAACCCACCCTCACTGTCCGAAATTGTCCCCAAATTCCCCCCAAAATGCCCCAAATCCTCCCCAAACTCCCCCAAAATGTTCCAAATCCCCCCAAAATGCCCCAACTCCCCCCGAAAATGCTCCAAATCCCTCCCAAAATGCCACAAATCCTCCCCCAACTCCCCCAAAATGTTCCAGATCCCCCCAAAATGTCCTAAATCTTTCCCAAAATGTTCCAAATCCCCCCAAAATTCCCCCCAAAATGTTCCAAATCCCCCCAAAATGCTCCAAATCCCTCCCAAAATGTCCCAAATCCTTCCCAAAAGGTCCCAAATCCTCCCCAAAATATCCCAAATTCTCCCCAAACTCCCCCAAAATGTTCCAAATCCCCCCAAAATGTTCCAAATCCCTCCCAAAAGGTCCCAAATCCTCCCCAAAAGGTCCCAAATTCTCCCCAAACTCCCCCAAAATGTTCCAAATTCCCCCAAAATGCCCCAAATTCCCCTGAAAATGCCCAAAACCCCCCAAAATTCCACCCAAAATGTTCCAAATCCCTCCCAAAATGTTCCAAATTCCTCCAAAAATGCCCAAACCCCCCCAAAATTCCACCCAAAATGTTCCAAATCCTCCCCAAAATGCCACAGATCCTCCCCAAACTCGCCCCAAAATGTTCCAAATTCCCCCAAAATGTTCCAAATCCCCCCAAAATGTTCCAAATCCCCCCAAAATGTCCCAAATCCTCCCCAAAATGCTCCAAACCCCTCCAAAATGCCCCAAATTCCCCCGAAAATGCCCAAAACCCCCCAAAATTCCCCCCAAAATGTTCCAAATCGCCCCAAAATGCTCAAAATTCCCCCCAAAATGTTCCAAATCCCCCCAAAATGTTCCAAATCCCCCCAAATTCCCCCCAAAAATGCCCCAAACCCCCACTCCACTCTCATCCTCTCCAACCTCTTTATTCTCCGCTCCGGCACCGCGCGGCTCCGACCCCAAAAACCCCAAAAAACCAAAAAAAACCCAAAAAACAAAAAAAAAAACCCCAAACCCCCTCCCCCAAAATTCAAATCCCGACCCCCAATGGGGGGGGAGGGGAGAGGGGGGAGGGGAAAGGGGGGAGGGGCCCAACCCCCCCCAAAACCTTCCCAAAAAAACCCAAAAAACCCAAAAAAAACCCCAAAAAATCTCCACGGCGTGAAAAGCTCAGGGTGGGGGAGGGGTGTGAAGAGTGGGGGTGGGGGAGGGGCACGACCCCTCCCCCCCCTTTTTTTTTATAGAGTGGGGGGGTGTGGGGGGATGGGCGTGGCTTGATTTTTATTTCATTTTATTTTTTTTTTTCTGTGTATTTTTGTCGTTTTTCCACCTTTTTTTTTTGGGAATTTTTCCTTTTTTTTCCCTTTTTTTGTTTTTCTTTCCTCAGGGTTTTTCCTCGGCTCCGTTTTCTTTGGGGGTCTCTTCGGGGGTCGCTTCCCCCGCTCCCCTCTCGGACCCTTCCCCACCTTTGGCGTTGGGAACCCAGAGCCCGGAGTCGATGCAGCGCTGCATGTGGTACTTGGCCTCCTGCAGGGGGGGAAAAGGGATTTAGGGACACCCCAAGGGGATTTAGGGACACCCCAAGGGGATTTGGGGACACCCAGAAAGATTTGGGGACACCCAGAGAGGATTTGGGGACACCCCAAGAAGATTTGGGGACACCCAGAGAGGATTTAGGGACACCCAGAAAGATTTGGGGACTCTCAGAGGGATTTGGGGACACCCAGAGAGGATTTGGGGACACCCAGAGGGGATTTGGGGACATCCTGAGGGGATTTAGGGACACCCCAAGAAGATTTGGGGACACCCCAAGAAGATTTAGGGACACCCCGAGGGGATTTGGGAACTCTTAGAGGGATTTGGGGACACCCTGAGGGGATTTGGGGACACCCCAGAAAAATTTGGGGACACCTCAAGAAGATTTGGGGACACCCTGAGGGGATTTGGGGACACCCAGAAAGATTTGGGGACACCCCAAGGGGATTTGGGGACTCTTAGAGGGATTTGGGGGCACCCAGAGAGGATTTGGGGACACCCAGAAAGATTTGGGGACACCCAGAGAGGATTTGGGGACACCCCAAGAAGATTTGGGGACACCCTGAGGGGATTTGGGGACACCCTGAGGGGATTTGGGGACACCCAGAGGGGATTTAGGGACACCCAGAAAGATTTGGGGACTCTCAGAGGGATTTTGGGGCACCCCAAGGGGATTTGGGGACACCCAGAGGGGATTTGGGAACACTCAAAGGGATTTGGGGACACCCAGAGAGGATTTAGGGACACCCTGAGGGGATTTGGGAACTCCCAGAGACATTTTGGGGCACCCAGAGGGGATTTGGGGACACCCAGAGGGGATTTAGGGACACCCCAAAAAGATTTGGGGACACCCTGAGGAGATTTGGGGGCACCCTGAGGGGATTTAGGGACACCCCAAAAAGATTTGGGGACACCCCAAGAAGATTTGGGGACACCCTGAGGGGATTTGGGAACTCAAAGAGGAGATTTGGGGACACCCTGAGTGGATTTGGGAACTCTTAGAGGGATTTGGGGACACCCCAGAAAGATTTGGGGGCACCCAGAGGGGATTTGGGGACACCCTGAGAGGATTTGGGGACACCCAGAGAGGATTTGGGGACACCCTGAGGGGATTTGGGGACACCCAAAGAAGATTTGGGGACACCCAGAGAGGATCTGGGGACACCCTGAGGGGATTTGGGAACTCTTAGAGGGATTTGGGGACACCCAAAGGGGATTTGGGAACTCAAAGAGGAGATTTGGGAGTTCTCAGAAGGATTTTGGGGCTCCCCGAGGGGATCTGGGGACACCCCGAGAGGATTTGGGAACACTCAAAGGGATTTGGGGACACCCTGAGAGGATTTTGGGGCTCCCCGAGGGGATCTGGGGACACCCCAAGGGGATTTGGGAACTCTTAGAGGGATTTGGGAATTCTCAGAAGGATTTGGGGGCACCCCAAGGGTATTTGGGAACTCTCAGAAGGATCTGGGGGCACCCAGAGAGGATTTGGGGACACCCTGAGGGGATTTGGGGACACCCTGAGGAGATTTGGGGACACCCAGAGAGGATTTGGGAACTCAAAGAGGAGATTTGGGGACACCCTGAGGGGATTTGGGGACACCCCGAGAGGATTTGGGAACTCCCAGAGGGATTTTGGGGCACCCTGAGGAGATTTGGGGGCACCCAGAGAGGATTTAGGAACTCTCAGAAAGATTTGGGGACACCCTGAGGGGATTTAGGAACTCCCAGAGGGATTTTGGGGCACCCAGAGAGGATTTGGGAACTCTCAGAGGGATTTGGGAGCATCCAGAGAGGATCTGGGGGCACCCAGGGGGATTTGGGGGCACCCAGAAAGATTTGGGGACACCCAGAGAGGATTTGGGGACACCCAGAGGGGATTTGGGGACACCCAGAGAGGATTTAGGGACACCCAGAGGGATTTGGGAACTCCCAGAGGGATTTTGGGGCACCCCGAGGGGTTTTTGGGACTCCCCAGAGCGGTTTTTGGGATTTTTTGGGACCCCCTGAGCAGTTTTTGGGGTGTTTTTGGGGTGTTTCTGGTGTTTTTGGGGTGTTTTGGGGGTGTTTTTGGTGTTTTTGGGGTGTTTTTGGGGTGTTTTTGGTGTTTTTGGGGTGTTTTTGGGGTGTTTTTGGGGTGTTTTTGGTGTTTTTGGGGTGTTTTTGGGGTGTTTTTGGGGTGTTTTTGGTGTTTTTGGGGTGTTTTTGGTGGTTTTTGGGGTTTTTGGGCACTCACGGTGGGGTCCATGTTGCCGATGGTTTCCTGCAGCAGCTGCACGTCCTTGACATCGAAACATTTCTGCAGCTCCTGCGGGCCCAGAGCGGGGTCAGCGCTGCTGGGAGGGACTGGGAGGGACTGGGATGGACTGGGATCACACTGGGATGGACTGGGATGGACTGGGAGGGACTGGGATGGACTGGGATAGACTGGGAGAGACTGGGATGGACTGGGATCACACTGGGATGGACTGGGAGGGACTGGGATGGACTGGGAGTCACCAATCCCCCAAACCCCAAAACCTCCCAGAACCCCCCAAACCCCCCCAGGACCCCCCAAACCCCTGAGATTTCACCCCAAATCCACCCAGGACCCCTCAGGACCCCCCAAACCCCACCCAGGACCCCCCAAACCCCCCAGGAGCCCTCCAAACCCCTGAGATTTCACCCCAAACACCCCCAAACCCACTCAGGACCCCCCAAACCCCCCTCAGGACCCCTCAAACACCCCCAGGACCCCCCAAACCTCTGAGATTTCACCCCAAACCCCCCCAGGACCACCCAAACCCCACCCAGGACCCCCCAAACACCCCCAGGACCCCCCAAACCCCACCCAGGACCCCCCAAACCCCACCCAGGACCCCCCAAAACCCCCGAGATTTAACCCAAACCCCCCCAGGACCCCTCAAACCCCTCCCAGGACCCCTCAAGACCCCTCCAAACCCCCGAGATTTCACCCCAACCCCCCCCCAGGACCACTCAGGACCCCCCAAACCCCACCCAGGACCCCCAAACCCCCCCAGGACCTCTCCAAACCCCCAAGATTTCACCCCAAACCCCCTCAGGAGCCCCCAAACCCCCCAGGACCCCCCCCAAACACACCCAGGACCCCCCAAACCCCCCAGGAGCCCCCCAAACCCCTGAGATTTTACTCCAAACCCTCCCAGGACCCCTCAAACCCACCCAGGACCCCTCAGGATCCCCCCAAACCCACTCAGGACACCTCAGGATCCCCACAAACCTCACCCAGGACCCCCCAAACCCCACCCAGGACCCCCCAAACGCCACCCAGGACCCCCAAAACCCACCCAGGACCCCCCAAAACCCCCCCAGGACTCCCCAAACCCCTGAGATTTCACCCCAAACCCCCCCCAGGACCCCTCAAGACCCCCCAAACCCCACCCAGGACTCCCCAAACCCCCGAGATTTCACCCCAAAACCCCCCAGGACCACCCAGGACCCCCCAAACCCCACCCAGGACCCCCCAAACCCCCCAGGAGCCCCCCAAACCCCCTCCAAACCCCTGAGATTTCACCCCAAACCCCCCTCAGGACCCCCCAAACCCCACTCAGGACCCCTCAAACCCCCCCCAGGACTCCCCAAACCCCTGAGATTTCACCCCAAACCCCCCCAGGACCCCTCAGGACCCCCCAAACCCCCAAAATTTCACCCCAAACCCCCCTCAGGACCCCTCAAACACCCCCAGGACCCCCCAAACCTCTGAGATTTCACTCTAAACCCCCCCAGGACCACCCAAACCCCACCCCAGGACCCCCCAAACCCCACCCAGGACCCCCCAAGCCCACCCAGGACCCCCCAAACCCCACTCAGGACCCCCCAAACCCCCTCAGCACCCTCCAAACCCCACCCAGGACCCCCCAAGCCCCCCAAGGACCCCTCAAACCCCCGAGATTTCACCCCAAACCCCACCCAGGACCCCCCAAACCTCTGAGATTTCACTCTAAACCCCCCCAGGACTCCCCAAACCCCTGAGATTTCACCCCAAACCCCCCCAGGACCACCCAAACCCCCACCCAGGACCCCCCAAACACCCCCAGGACCCCCCAAACCCCCCTCAGGACCCCCCAAACCCCACCCAGGACCCCCCAAACCCCCCAGGAGCCCCCCAAACCCCTGAGATTTTACTCCAAACCCTCCCAGGACCCCTCAAACCCACCCAGGACCCCGTCAAGACCCCCCCAAACCCCACCCAGGACCCCCCAAACCCCCCCAGGAGCCCCCTAAACTCCCTCCAAACCCCTGAGATTTCACCCCAAACACCCCCAAACCCACCCAGGACCCTCCAAACCCCATCCAGGACCCCCCAAACCCCCCCAGGAGCCCCCCAAACCCCCTCCAAACCCCTGAGATTTCACCCCAAACCCCCCTCAGGACCCCTCAAACACCCCCAGGACCCCCCAAACCTCTGAGATTTCACTCTAAACCCCCCCAGGACCACCCAAACCCCACCCAGGACCCCCCAAACCCCACCCAGGACCCCCCAAACCCCCCCCAGGACTCCCCAAACCCCCAAAATTTCACCCCAAACCCCACTCAGGACCCCCCACTCACGGCAGGCAGGGACTCGTAGACATCCACGGGGTCGAGCCCCCCGGGCCCGAGGCGTTTCTGCCTCTCCTCTTCCTCGTAATCCCTGAGCGCCTTCTCCAGCCTGGCCCTGGCCCGGCCCCGCACGCGCTCCTTGAAAGCCTCCAGCTCCTCGGTGAAGCCCTCCAGGTAGTGCTGATCCGCCGTCTGAGCCCCAAAAAATGGGAATTTGGGGGGTTTGGAACCCCAAAATCCAACCCTGAGGGGTGTTAAGGGGGCGGGGAGGGAGGGGAAGGGGGGTTTTGGGGGGTTTTGGGGGTTTTTTTGGGGGGTGTTTGGGTGTTTGAGGGGTTGGTTGTGGTGGGAGGTGGGATTTGGAGGGTGGGATTTTAGCGTTGAATTGAAAATTAAGGCACTGAATCGCAAAATTACGGCACTGAAATCCCCAAATTCCAGCCCTGAATCCCAAATTCCAGCACTGAATCTCAAAATTCCAGCCCTGAATCTCAAATTCCAGCCCTGAATCCAAAATTCCAGCCCTGAAATCCCCCAATTCCACCTCAAAATCCCCCAATTCCAGCCCTGAAATCCCCAAATTCCAGCCCTGAATCCCAAATTCCAGCCCTGAATCCAAAATTCCAGCCCTGAAATCCCCAAATTGCAGCCCTGAGCCCCAAATTCCACCCCCTGAATCCAAAATTCCAGCCCTGAATCCAAAATTCCAGCCCTGAAATCCCCAATTCCACCCCAAAATCCCCAATTCCACCCCTGAAATCCCAAATTGCAGCCCTGAATCCAAAATTCCAGCCCTGAATCCAAAAATTCCAGCCCTGAATCAAAAATTCCAGCCCTGAATCAAAAATTCCAGCCCTGAAATCCCCAAATTCCAGCCCTGAAATCCCCAAATTGCAGCCCTGAGCCCCAAATTCCAGCCCTGAAACCCCAAATTCCAGTGCTGAATCTCAAATTCCAGCCCTGAATCAAAAATTCCAGCCCTGAATCAAAAATTCCAGCCCTGAAATCCCCAAATTGCAGCCCTGAGCCCCAAATTCCAGCCCTGAATCCAAAATTCCAGCACTGAGCCCCAAATTCCAGCCCTGAATCAAAAATTCCAGCACTGAAATCCCAAATTCCAACCCTGAAATCCCAAATTCCAGCCCTGAATCCAAAATTCCAGCCCTGAATCTCAAATTCCAGCCCTGAATCAAAAATTCCAGCCCTGAATCAAAAATTCCAGCCCTGAAATCCCCAAATTGCAGCCCTGAGCCCCAAATTCCAGCCCTGAATCCAAAATTCCAGCTCTGAATCAAAAATTCCACCCCTGAATCAAAAATTCCACCCCTGAATCTCAAATTCCAGCCCTGAAACCAAAATTCCAGCCCTGAATCCAAAATTCCAGCCCTGAATCCCAAATTATAGCCCTGAATCAAAAATTCCACCCCTGAAACCCCAAATTGCAGCCCTGAGCCCCAAATTCCAGCCCTGAATCCAAAATTCCAGCCCTGAAATCCAAAATTCCAGCCCTGAAATCCCCAATTCCACCCCAAAATCCTCAATTCCACCCCAAAATCCTCAATTCCACCCCAAAATCCCCCAATTCCACCCCAAAATCCCCAATTCCACCCCAAAATCCTCAATTCCACCCCAAAATCCCCCAATTCCACCCCAAAATCCTCAATTCCACCCCAAAATCCCCCAATTCCACCCCAAAATCCCCAATTCCACCCCAAAATCCTCAATTCCACCCCAAAATCCCCCAATTCCACCCCAAAATCCCCCAATTCCACCCCTGAAATCCCAAATTCCAGCCCTGAATCAAAAATTCCAGCCCTGAATCCAAAATTCCAGCCCCTGAACCCCCAAATTTTTAAGGATTTGGGGTTTTTTTAGGGATTTTGGGCTTTTTTAGCAATTTTTGGGTATTTTTTAGCAATATTGGTATTTTTTGAGCAATTTGGGGGATTTTTTAGGGATTTGAGGGAGTTTTTTTAGGGATTTGGGTTTTTTTTTTTTAGGAATTTGTGGGGTTTTTAGGAATTTTGAGGTTTTTTAGGGGTTTTGGGGTTGTTTTTTAGGGATTTGGGTTTTTTTTAAGGATTTTGTGGTTTTCTTTTAGGGATTTGGGTTTTTTTTTAAGGATTTTGTGGGTTTCTTTTAGGGATTTGGGGGTTTTTTAGGGATTTTGTGGGTTTCTTTTAAGGATTTTGGGGTTTTTTTTAAGGATTTTGTGGTTTTCTTTTAGGGATTTTGGGGTTTTTTTAGGGATTTTGTGGATTTCTTTTAAGGATTTTGGGGTTTTTTTTAGGAATTTTGTGGGTTTTTATGGATTTTTGGGTTTTTTAAGGATTTTGGGGTGTTTTTTAAAAGATTTTGGGGACTTTTTTACCTTAATTTTGGTGAAAAACTGCCGGAAACAAGCCCTGGGATCCACCTTGAGGCTCTTGGCCAGCTCCAGGATGAATTGCATGACGATGGTCTGGTGAGCCACCTGCTCCATCAGCGCGTGTTTCTGCAGGAAAAACGGGATCAAAATCCCAAAAAACGCCCCAAAAACACCCAAAAAGCACCAAAAACCTGAAAAAAACCCCAAAAAACCCCCCCCAAAACCCCCAAATCCCCTCCTGGGGGCTCCATCCATGGTTTAAAGTCAATAAAATGAGGTTTGTTTGGATTTAAAGAGATTTTTAATATTGAATTCGTGGATTTTCTGGGATTCTCGTTCCAAAAAAAAACCAAAAAACCCCCAAAACCCCCCCAAAAAAACTGAAAAAAAACCCCAAAAAAACCCCAACCCCCCCCAAAAAAAACCAAAATAACCCCAAAAAAACCACCCAAAACCCCCCCCCAAAAAAACCCCAAAAAAAACCCAAAAAAACCCCCAAAATTAAAAAATAATCCCAAAAAAACCCCAAAAAACCCCCAAAAAACCCCAAAAATCAAAAAATAATCCAAAAAAAAACCCCAAAAAACCCCCCCCAAAAAAACCCCAAAAATCAAAAAATAATCCCCAAAAAAACCCCAAAAAACCCAAAAAACCCCAAAAAACCCCCCAAAAAACAAAAAAAACCTCAAAAAAACCCAAAAAACCCCAAAAAATCCCCCAAAAAAACCCCAAAAAACCCCAAAAATCAAAAAATAATCCCAAAAAACCCCCCCAAAATAACCCAGAAAACCCCCAAAAACCCCCCCAAAAAACCCCCAAAAATCAAAAAATAATCCCAAAAAACCCCCCCCAAAATAACCCAGAAAACCCCCAAAAACCCCCCAAAAAACCCCCAAAAATCAAAAAATAATCCCAAAAAAATCCAAAAAAAACCCAAAAGAAACTCCAAAAAACCAAAAAAAACCCCAAAAAATAAAAAAATAATCCCCAAAAAACCCCAAAAAAAAAAAAAAAAAAAACCAAAAAAAGCCCCAAAAAATCAAAAATTAATCCCAAAAAAACCCAAAAAAAACCCCAAAAAAAACCCCAAAAACCCCCCCAAAAAAACCCAAAAAAACCTCAAAAAACCCCAAAAAAACCTCAAAAAAACCCCAAAAAACTCCAAAAAAATAAAAAAATAATCCCAAAAAATCCCAAAAAAACCCAAAAGAAACTCCAAAAAACCCCCAAAAACCCCCAAAAAACCCCAAAAAACCCCCAAAAAAAACCCAAAAAACCCCCCAAAAAACCCCCAAAAAATATCCCCAAAATAACCCAAAAAAACCCCAAAAAACAAAAAAAAACCCAAAAAACCCCCAGAAAAACCTCAAAAAACCCCAAAAACCCTCAAAAAAAACCCAAAAAAACTCCGAAAAAATAAAAAAATAATCCCAAAAAAACCCCAAAAAATCCCCAAAAAAACCCCAAAAAATTCCAAAAAAAAACCCCAAAAAATCCCAAAAAATCCCCAATTCCAGCCTGGAAAATTGGGGATTTTTCCAGAATTTTCCCAGGATTTGCTCACCTCCTCCACCTCCAGGTCGATGCACCAGATCACCAGGTAATTTGCTGTCTCCTCGCACACCAGGTGAGGATTATCCGACAGGAATTTCTGGCTGTCGTCCCAACGCCTCAACATCCCTGCAAAAACGGGAAAAAAGGAATTTTTCCCACTCTGGAAAAACCTTGGGGTGGAAGGGAAGCAATTTGTGTTAAAATTTGATTTATTTCCTGATAAAATTCAATTTAAATCCCACTAAAATTTGATTTAATTCCCACTAAAATTCAATTTAAATCCCACTAAAATTCAATTTAAGTCCCCGAAAATTCATTTTAATTCTCCCTAAAATTCAATTTAATTCTCCCTAAAATTCAATTTAATTCCCACTAAAAATCAATTTAATTCCTGCTGAAATTCAATTTCAATAATCAATTTAAAATATGGGAAATTCAATTTAGTTCCCCATAAATTCAATTTAGTTCCCCCATAAATTCAATTTAATTCCCAATAAAATTTAATTCCCCCTAAAATTCATTTTAATTCCCCCTAAAATTCAATTTAATTCCCAATAAAATTCAATTTAAATCCCCCTAAAATTCAATTTAAATCCCCCTAAAATTCAATTTAATTCCCAATAAAATTCAATTTAAATCCCACTAAAATTCAATTTAATTCCCCATAAAATTCAATTTAATTCCTACTAAAATTCAATTTAATTCTCCCTAAAATTCAATTTAATTCCCAATAAAATTCAATTTAATTCCCCCTAAAATTCAATTTAAATCCCCGAAAATTCAATTTAATTCCCCATAAATTCAATTTAGTTCCCAATAAAATTTAATTCCCCCTAAAATTCAATTTAATTCCCAATAAAATTCAATTTAATTCCCACTAAAAATCAATTTAATCCCTGCTAAAATTCAATTTAACTCCTCCTAAAATTCAATTTAAATCCCCCTAAAATTCAGTTTAATTCTCCCTAAAATTCAATTTAATTCTCCCTAAAATTCAATTTAAATCCCCATAAAATTCAATTTAATTCCCAATAAAATTTAATTCCCACTAAAATTCAACTTAATTCCCAATAAAATTCAATTTAAATCACAATAAAATTTAATTCCCACTAAAATTCAATTTAATTCCCCCTAAAATTCAATTTAATTCCCCCTAAAATCCAATTTAATTCCCAATAAAATTCAATTTAAATCCCTGAAAATTCAATTTAATTCCCAATAAAATTCAATTTAAATCCCCCTAAAATTCAATTTAAATCCCCCTAAAATTCAGTTTAATTCACCCTAAAATTCAATTTAATTCTCCCTAAAAATCAATTTAATTCCTGCTGAAATTCAATTTAATTCCCCATAAATTCAATTTAGTTCCCCCATAAATTCAACTTAATTCCCAATAAAATTTAATTCCCCCTAAAATTCATTTTAATTCTCCCTAAAATTCATTTTAATTCCTGATTTAATTCCCCCTAAAATTCAATTTAATTCCCAATAAAATTCAATTTAATTCCCCCCAACATTCAGTTCAATTCCTGATCTAATTCCCCCTAAAATTCAATTTAATTCCCCCTAAAATTCAGTTTAATTCGTCATCTAATTCCCCCTAAAATTCAATTTAATTTCCCCTAAAATTCAATTTAATTCCCCCCAAATTTTCTCTTTGGAGGACCAAAAATCTGGGAAAAAAGCGGAAAATCCTCGATTTTTCCACAGAGAAGTTTCCCAGAGCTTGGAAAATCCCAAAAAATTCAGTTCCCACCTCCCAAATGAAGAAACCTCACCAAAATGTTTAATCTGCTTTTCGTATCTCTCCACAAAACTTTTGTGTTTCTTCTCCTTCTGCTCCTCTGTCTCCTCCTTCTCCTCGGGTTTCACGTTGAAAACGCTCTGGGAAAGCGAAGGAAAATTGGGAATAATTCATGAGGGGGATTCCTCTGGGAATTTGGGGATTTTTGGGGAATTTTTGGGAATTTTTTGGGAATTTTTAGGGCTTTTTTACGGAATTTTTGGTGGATTTTTAGGAATTTTTTTTTAGGATTTTTAGGGTATTTTCACAGAATTTTTTTGGAATTTTTTTGGATTTTGGGGGGGAGTTTTAGGGAATTTTTTGGGATTTTTAGGGAATTTTTTTGATTTTTAGGGAATTTTAACGAATTTTTAGGGAATTATTTTGGGATTTTTAGGGAATTTTTAGGGAATTTTTTGAAAAATTTTTTGGATTTTTTAGGGAATTTTTGGGGGATTTTTAGGGAATTTTTTGGGAATTTTTGGGGGGATTTTTAGGGAATTTTTGGGGGATTTTTAGGGAATTTTGGGGTTTTTTTTTTATTTTTAGGGATTTTTTGGGGGGATTTTTTGGGAATTTTTTGGGATTTTTGGGGGGATTTTTAGGGAATTTTAGAGAATTTTTAGGGAATTATTTTGGGGTTTTTGGAGGATTTTTAGGGAATTTTTAGGGAATTTTTGGGAATTTAGGGAATTTTGGGGGGATTTTTAGGGAATTTTTAGGGAATTTCTAGGAAATTTTTAGGGAATTTTTAGAGAATTTTTAGGAAATTTTGGGGGGAATTTTTAGGGATTTTTTTTTTGGATTTCTAGGAAATTTTGGGGGAATTTTTAGGGAATTTTTAGAGAATTTTTAGGGAATTTTTAGGGAATTTTTAGAGAATTTTTAGAGAATTTTTAGGAAATTTTGGGGGGAATTTTTAGGGATTTTTTTTGGATTTCTAGGAAAATTTTTGGGAATTTTTAGGGAATTTTTTGGGGATTTTTTGGTGGATTTTTAGGGAATTTTTAGGGAATTTTTAGAGAATTTTTAGGGAATTTTGGGGGGAATTTTTAGGGATTTTTTTTTTGGATTTCTAGGAAATTTTTTGGGAATTTTTAGGGAATTTTTAGGGAATTTTTAGGAAATTTTGGGGGGAATTTTGGGGGGAATTTTTAGGGATTTTTTTTTGGATTTCTAGGAAATTTTTTGGGAATTTTTAGGGAATTTCTAGGGAATTTTTATAGAATTTTTGGAGAATTTTTAGAGAATTTTTAGGAAATTTTGGGGGGAATTTTTAGGGATTTTTTTTTGGATTTCTAGGAAATTTTGGGGGAATTTTTAGGGAATTTTTAGGGAATTTTTAGGAAATTTTTAGGGAATTTTTAGAGAATTTTTAGGAAATTTTGGGGGGAATTTTTAGGGATTTTTTTTTTTGGATTTCTAGGAAATTTTGGGGGAATTTTTAGGGAATTTTTAGGGAATTTTTAGAGAATTTTTAGGGAATTTTAGGGAGAATTTTTAGGGATTTTTTTTGATTTCTAGGAAATTTTTAGGGAATTTTTTGGGGATTTTTTGGTGGATTTTTAGGGAATTTTTAGGGAATTTTTAGAGAATTTTTAGGGAATTTTGGGGGGAATTTTTAGGGATTTTTTTTTGGATTTCTAGGAAATTTTGGGGGAATTTTTAGGGAATTTCTAGGAAATTTTTAGGGAATTTTTAGAGAATTTTTAGGGAATTTTGGGGGGAATTTTTAGGGATTTTTTTTTGATTTCTAGGAAATTTTTAGGGAATGTTTTGGGGATTTTTTGGTGGATTTTTAGGGAATTTTTAGGGAATTTTTAGAGAATTTTTAGGGAATTTTGGGGGGAATTTTGGGGGGAATTTTTTTTTTGGATTTCTAGGAAATTTTTTGGGAATTTTTAGGGAATTTTTAGGGAATTTTTAGGGAATTTTGGGGGGAATTTTGGGGGGAATTTTGGGGGGAATTTTTAGGGATTTTTTTTTTTGGATTTCTAGGAAATTTTGGGGGAATTTTTAGGGAATTTTTAGGGAATTTTTAGAGAATTTTTAGGAAATTTTGGGGGGAATTTTGGGGGGAATTTTTAGGGATTTTTTTTTTTGATTTCTAGGAAATTTTGGGGGAATTTTTAGAGAATTTTTAGGGAATTTTTAGGGAATTTTTAGAGAATTTTTAGGAAATTTTGTGGGGAATTTTTAGGGATTTTTTTTTGGATTTCTAGGAAAATTTTTGGGAATTTTTAGGGAATTTTTTGGGGATTTTTTGGTGGATTTTTAGGAAATTTTTAGGGAATTTTTTGGGGATTTTTGGGTGGATTTTTAGGAAATTTTTAGGGAATTTTTTGGGGATTTTTGGGTGGATTTTTAGGAAATTTTTAGGGAATTTTTTGGGGATTTTTGGGTGGATTTTTAGGAAATTTTTAGGGAATTTTTTGGGGATTTTTTGGTGGATTTTTAGGAAATTTTTAGGGAATTTTTTGGGGATTTTTGGGTGGATTTTTAGGAAATTTTTCGGGAATTTTTTGGGGATTTTTTGGTGGATTTTTAGGAAATTTTTCGGGAATTTTCAGGAATTTTTCGGGAAGATGAACCCCACCTTACTGAATCCATCCTTGCTGAGCGTATCCACATTCCAGGGCATGTTCTTCTCCTTCTTCCTCAGCTCCTCCAATTTATTCTCCCAACTTTTCTCCTCATTTTTCAGCTGCTGAGCCTCAGCCTGGAGCTTTTCCAGCTCCCCCTTCCCGCTCTCCGGCTCGGCCAATTCCAGCTCCTTCATCTTCCTCTGGCACTCGGCGATTTTCCTCTTGCATTCCCTGCAGCCTTTATCCAGCTCCTCCTTTTCCTTCTGGAACTGCTCCATCCTCTCCACTCGAGCCTGAAATTCAAAAAGAAACAAAAAAAAGGGAAAAGAAATAAAAATTCCAAGTTGGAAAATCCAAAAAAATCCCAATTTTGGTTTTTATTTTTCCTTCCCTTTGGAGGAAATTTGGGATTTTGGTGTTTCCCAGAGTTTTAGAAGAGTTTTTCTGCCTCATTTAGAGGATCCTGAGGGATAAAAAATCCCAATTTTGGTTTTTATTTCCCTCTCCTTGTAGGAAATTTGGGATTTTAGAGAATCCTGAAGGATAAAAAATCCCAATTTTGGTTTTTATTTCCCTCTCCTTGCAGGAAATTTGGGATTTTGGTGTTTCCCAGGGTTTTAGAAGAGTTTTTCTGCCTCATTTAAAGGATCCTGAAGGATAAAAAATCCCAATTTTGGTTTTTATTTCCTTCCCCTTGCAGGAAATTTGGAATTTTGGTGTTTCCCAGGATTTTAGAAGAGTTTTTCTGCCTCATTTAAAGGATCTTGAAGGATAAAAAATCCCAATTTTGGTTTTTATTTCCCTCTCCTTGCAGGAAATTTGGGATTTTAGAGAATCCTGAGGGATAAAAAATCCCAATTTTGGTTTTTATTTCCCTCCCTTTGTAGGAAATTTGGGGTTTTGGTGTTTCCCAAGGTTTTGGGATGAGTTTTCTGCCTCATTTAGAGAATCCTGAAGGATAAAAAATCCCAATTTTGGTTTTTATTTCCCTCTCCTTGTAGGAAATTTGGGATTTTGGTGTTTCCCAGGGTTTTGGGATGAGTTTTCTGCCTCATTTAGAGGATCCTGGGGGATAAAAAATCCCAATTTTGGTTTTTATTTCCCTCTCCTTGCAGGAAATTTGGGATTTTAGAGGATCCTGAAGGATAAAAAATCCCAATTTTGGTTTTTATTTCCCTCTCCTTGTAGGAAATTTGGGATTTTAGAGAATCCTGAGGGATAAAAAATCCCAATTTTGGTTTTTATTTCCCTCTCCTTGTAGGAAATTTGGGATTTTCATATTTCCAAGAGTTTGGGATGAGTTTTCTGCCTTGTTTAGAGAATCCTGAAGGATAAAAAATCCCAATTTTGGTTTTTATTTCCCCCTCCTTGCAGGAAATTTGGGATTTTGGTGTTTCCCAGGGTTTTGAGGTGAAATTTGGGATTTTGGTTTTTCCCAGGGTTTTGGGATGAGTTTTCTGCCTCATTTAGAGGATCCTGAAGGATAAAAAATCCCAATTTTGGTTTTTATTTCCCTCTCCTTGCAGGAAATTTGGGATTTTGGTGTTTCCCAGGGTTTTAGAAGAGTTTTTCTGCCTCATTTAAAGGATCCTGAAGGATAAAAAAATCCCAATTTTGGTTTTTATTTCCCTCTCCTTGTAGGAAATTTGGGATTTTAGAGAATCCTGAGGGATAAAAAAATCCCAATTTTGGTTTTTATTTCCCTCCCTTTGTAGGAAATTTGGAATTTTGGTGTTTCCCGGGGTTTTAGAAGAGTTTTTCTGCCTCATTTAAAGGATCCTGAAGGATAAAAAATCCCAATTTTGTTTTTTATTTCCCTCCCCTTGTAGGAAATTTGGAATTTTGGTGTTTCCCAGGATTTTAGAAGAGTTTTTCTGCCTCATTTAAAGGATCCTGAAGGATAAAAAATCCCAATTTTGGTTTTTATTTCCCTCTCCTTGCAGGAAATTTGGAATTTTGATGTTTCCAAGGGTTTTAGAAGAGTTTTTCTGCCTCATTTAGAGGATCCTGAGGGATAAAAAATCTCTGGATGAGGCAGGGACTGAGGAAAAATAATTGGGAATATTTTTTGGGATTTCCTGAGGGATAAAAAATCTCCGGATGAGGCAGGGATTGAGGAAAAATAATTGGGAATATTTTTGGGGATATCCTGAGGGATAAAAAAGCTCCGGATGAGGCAGGGATTGAGGAAAAATAATTGGGAATATTTTTGGGGATATCCTGAGGGATAAAAAACTCCAGATGAGGCAGGGACTGAGGAAAAATAATTGGGAATATTTTTTGGGATATCCTGAGGGATAAAAAAGCTCCGGATGAGGCAGGGATTGAGGAAAAGGAGCGGGAATATTTTTTGGGATATCCTGAGGGATAAAAAATCTCTGGATGAGGCAGGGATTGAGGAAAAATAATTGGGAATATTTTTGGGGATATCCTGAGGGATAAAAAATCTCCGGATGAGGCAGGGATTGAGGAAAAATACTTGGGAATATTTTTGGGGATTTCCTGAGGGATAAAAAATCTCTGGATGAAGCAGAGATTGAGGAAAAATAATTTGGAATATTTTTTGGGATTTCCTGTGGGATAAAAAATCTCCGGATGAGGCAGGGATTGAGGAAAAATAATTGGGAATATTTTTGGGGATTTCCTGAGGGATAAAAAAGCTCCGGATGAGGCAGGGATTGAGGAAAAATAATTGGGAATATTTTTTGGGATATCCTGAGGGCTCCAAGGATGGGAATCCGAGGAGCTGAGGGGAAAGTGAAACCCCGTTCCCGTGAGGGCTGGAAAAGGAGAATTCCCGCTCTTTTCCTGTGGGAACAACACAAGGAGAACCCCCCTCATTCCCATTCCCATTCCCATTCCCATTCCCACTCCCATTCCCTCCGGGAATCGCGGTCGCCATGGGAACGGGCCGAGCCGCCCATCCTCAAGGCCCTCAGCGCCGGCCGAGCCTCACCTGGTGCCGCCATCGGAAGAGGCTGGCGGTGTCGATGTTGGGGTGAGTCTCGTCCTCGTCGTCCGAGACCTCGATGTGGTCCCACACGCTGTAATCCACCATGGCGCGGCCGCCGCGACCCTCCGCCACCCGCCCGCTTCCGCCCGCGCCTGACGCACTTCCGCCAGCGCGTGACGCACTTCCGGTGCTTCGCCCCGCCTCCGCGAGCGTGCGCGTTGTTTGGTTGAAGGAGCCCGCTTCAAAGATGGCGGCGGATTTAAAGAGACACGCACACATCACCGTAATCTGAGGATCCCTACAGTGCGTTTTATCCGATATTATTATCATTATTAGTAGTAGTAGTAGTAGTAGTAGTGTTATTAGTATTATTAGTATTATTAGTAGTATTAGTATTATTAGTATCATTAGTATCATTAGTATTATTAGTTAATTATTAATATTATTAGCATTATTAGCATTATCACCATCATTATTATCATTATAATTATTATCATCAGCATTATCATCAGCATTATTATTATTATCATCATCGTTATCATCATTATTACCATTATTATCATTATTATTAGTAATAGTAGTAGTAGTGTTATTAGTATTGTTAGTATTATTAATTATTAAAATTATTAGCATTATTAGCGTTATCACCATCATTATTATCATTATAATTATTATCATCAGCATTATCATCAGCATTACTATTATTACTATCATCGTTATCATCATTATTACCATTATTATCATTATTATTAGTAATAGTAGTAGTAATAGTGTTATTAGTATTGTTAGTATTATTAATTAATTATTAATATTATTAGCATTATTAGCATTATCACTATCATTATTATCATTATTACCATTATTATCACTGTTATCATTATTATCATCAGCATTATCATCATTATTATTATTATTACCATCATTATCATATTGCCATTATTATCATTATTATAATCACTATCATCATTATTACTATTAATATAATCATCATTATTATGATTATTATGAGATTAAATTAAAGGAAAATAGTCTTTTGAAGGATTTTAAGACAAAGGAAAATCCTGCCTCTTCCATGATTTCAAGAGGTTTAATGGACCGGGAATTCCCATTTTCTGTTATTTTAGGGATTCTGTTGAGGGCAAATCCAACTTTTTTATTGTTTCACTGATTAAATTGAGGAGGAAACTCTGTTTTCTGTCATTTTTAAGGGTTTAAATTGAAATTTTAAATTTTAAATTGAAATTGATGGGCTTTTTTAAGAATTCCATCAACAGGGGCCCTCTTTTAACCGTTTTTCACCATTTTTAGGTTTTATTTTGGAGGGAGACCCTTTTTATCCGTTATTTTAGGGGCCTAAACATCATTTTAGGGATCTAAATATGCAGGGAAGCTGTTTTTCCGTTTTTAGGAGTTAAATTGAGGGGGAAAACCCCCTTTTTTTCGTCATTTTAAAGGGTTTAATTAGAGGGGTTTGATTAATTATGAGGGAAAATGGTGGGAAACGTGAGGGGAAAAAGGGCGGGAAAACGTGAGGGGGAAAAAAGGCGGGAAACGTGAGGGGAAAAAGAGCGGGAAACGTGAGGGGAAAAAGAGCGGGAAACGTGAGGGGAAAAAGAGAAAATGTGAGGGGAAAAGAGTGGGAAACGTGAGGGGAAAAGGGTGGGAAATGTGAGGGGAAAAAGAGAAAATGTGAGGGGAAAAGGGAGGGAAACATGAGGGGAAAAAGAATGGAAATGTGAGGGGAAAAAGGGCAGAAAATGTGAGGGGAAAAAGAATGGGAATGTGAGGGAAAAAAGTAGGAAACATGAGGGGAAGAAGTGAGGGAAAAAGAGCGGGAAACGTGAGGGGGAAAAGAGAAAATGTGAGGGGAAAAAGAGTGGGAAACGTGAGGGGAAAAGAGAAAATGTGAGGGGAAAAGGGAGGGAAACGTGAGGGGAAAAGGGTGGGAAATGTGAGGGGAAAAAGAATGGGAATGTGAGGGGAAAAATAATGGGAATGTGAGGGGAAAAAGTAGGAAACATGAGGGGAAGAAGTGAGGGAAAAAGAGTGGGAAACGTGAGGGGAAAAAGAGAAAACGTGAGGGAGAAAAAGAGCGGGAAAACGTGAGGGGAAAAAGAGAAAACGTGAGGGAGAAAAAGAGCAGGAAACGTGAGGGGAAAAAGAGAAAACGTGAGGGAGAAAAAGAGCGGGAAAACGTGAGGGGAAAATGGCCGACGCTCCCTCAGCCGTCCATTCCTGGACGGATGTTCCCTCCCAGCCAAAATCCCAGACAATTCTGACTTTTAAATTTTTTTATTGATTTTTCCATGAAAAATACAAAGAGTCGAGTCCAGGGGTGGGGGCCAGGGAGGTCCCGGTCCCCTCCGAGGGGTCCCGCGGTGCCACAGGGGGGCCCTGGGCACGTTTTGTCCCCGCGTTGGGCCCCCCAAAAATGGGCCGGGGCTGAGGTGGGGACCCCTTATTGCTACTGAATTGGGGGTCCCCTGGCCCCCCCTCCCCAAAATTCCAGGGCTGGATCCCTGGAAGAGGGAGCGGGGGTCAGAGTTTGGGGGTGTGATGGCGGATCTGGACACGGGGGTCGCTCCTAAATACTTATATTAATAATAATTAAAACTACAAGAAGCTTCACACAGGCACGACACAAAAAAACCAGGAGCAGGGAGGGGTTTGGGGAAGGGTCTGGGGGGAAAAAAGAGGCTCCTGGGGAGTACCAGGATTGGGGAAAACCAGGGAAGAATAGGAAATAAATGGGAAATAAACCACTGAAAAGTGAGAAATTATCCCGACGGCGAAGGGAAAATAAATAAGAATCTCAATAATAATAATAATAATAACAATAATAATAATAATAATAACACCAATAATAATTAATTAGAAGAATAATTAAGAATAATTAAGAATAATAACAACGATAAGGAGGATGAGGGAACTCAGGGTTGGGGCTTTTGAGGTGGGGTTCCGCCCTTTTCTTTTTTTGGACAGGAGGCTCCAAGTGGCCAAACTCCAGCAAATGGAGAAATTTGGGGCAAAAAATGCCCATTTTGGAGAATGTGGGAAGGTGGGAGGGGGGGGAAGCGTGAGAAGACACATCCCCTCCCTCCCGGTTTTGGGGATACCAGCGGAATCCCTGGAATTTCAGTGCCACTGACCCCCCAAAACTTGCCTTGACCACACTTGGGGTTCACAAGCCGCTTCCGAGGAACTCGGGGAGCACAAAACAGGTTCTCACCCCCTCTGGAAAGGCGATTTTGGGGTTTTTTTTTGGGGAGGGGTGGGATATTTTTAATATTCTGCTATAAAAATAGATGGATTTTGGGTCTCCCTGCGTCAGTCACGCTCCTCCTTACCTGCTAACGGGCAACACGTCTAATTAAAAATGCGATTAATCCTCCTTTTTGTTTCTTTCTCCCCAAAAATTCCTCCCCCACTCCTCCCAAAACATGAAGGAAAAAACATGGAAAGAAGGAGAGAGCGAGCAGACGCCCCCCGCCCCCCCTGTCCCCCCATCCCCGGAGTCCTGGAGTGGAGGGAAGGGGGGGCACAGCCCCCACCTGGACACACCTGGATCAGGTGAGGGGGGGGCACCGCTCCAGGTGGTCCAGCCACTGCCAGAGTGGTGGGGCTTGGGGTACCTGGAGGGGACGGGGTGGGGTCCCAGGTGTGTCCACAGTGTCCTGGGGGGATCTCCAGGCTTTCCAGGAGCCCCTCCCAGCTCCCTGGAGCACCTGGAGGAGTCCTCAGGATGTCCATCGGGGACAGGTGAGGCCGCCCAGGTGTCCAGGTTGTCCCCACGCTGTCCTCAGTGGCCATGGAGGGGCTCTCCGGGGTCTCCACGGTGTCCGTGGTGCTCGTGGGGTGTCCCCGTGGTCTCTCCGAGGTCTCCAGGTGTGTTTCTCCATCCTGGAGACCCAGGATGTCCTCGGTGTCCATGGAGGGGGCACCCAGGACCTAAAGTTGGGTCTCTCCATGGTCTCCATGGTGCTCATGGGGGGACCCTGAGGTCTCCAGGTCTTCACGTGGTTTCTCCATGGTGCCCATGGAGGGGTCCTTGAGGTCTCCAGGATGTGTTTGGTGCTCATGGGGGTCCCCGAGGTCTCCAGCTGAGTTTCTCCATGTTCTCCATGGTGCTCATGGAGGGGTCCCTGAAGGTCTCTGAAGCTCCCCAAGATCTCCAGGTCTCCAGCTGAGTTTCTCCATGTTCTCCATGGTGCTCATGGTGAGATCCCTGAAGCTCCCCAAGATCTCCAGCTGAGTTCTCCATGTTCTCCATGGTGTTCATGGTGAGATCCCTGAAGGTCTCTGAAGCTCCCCAAGGTCTCCAGCTGAGTTTCTCCATGTTCTCCATGGTGCTCATGGTGAGATCCCTGAAGGTCTCTGAAGCTCCCCAAGGTCTCCAGCTGAGTTTCTCCATGTTCTCCATGGTGCTCATGGTGAGATCCCTGAAGCTCCCCAAGATCTCCAGCTGAGTTTCTCCATGTTCTCCATGGTGCTCATGGTGAGATCCCTGAAGCTCCCCGAGGTCTCCAGCTGAGTTTCTCCATGTTCTCCATGGTGCTCATGGTGAGATCCCTGAAGCTCCCCGAGGTCTCCAGCTGAGTTTCTCCATGTTCTCCATGGTGCTCATGGAGGGGTCCCTGAAGGTCTCTGAAGCTCCTCAAGGTCTCCAGCTGAGTTTCTCCATGTTCTCCATGGTGCTCATGGTGAGATCCCTGAAGCTCCTCAAGGTCTCCAGCTGAGTTTCTCCATGTTCTCCATGGTGCTCATGGTGAGATCCCTGAAGCTCCCCAAGATCTCCAGGTCTCTTCCTCCACGGCCCCCATGGTGCCCACGGAGGGGGTCCCCAGAACCTCCAGCTGAGAGCTTCTCCAGGGGGGTCCCGACGGGAGACCCCCACGCCAGCTGGGGCCCAAACCTCAGGCCTTGTGCTGCTTGGTGGTCTTGAAGGACACCTGGAGCACGCGGTCGCCCAGGCGGTAGCCGTTGAGGCTGGCGATGGCCATGGCCGCCTCCTCGTAGTTGGTCATGGTGACGAAGCCGAAGCCTTTGCACTTGTTGGTGGCGAAGTCGCGGATGACCTTGACGTTGGTGACGGCGCCGAAGGGCCCGAAGAGCTGCCACAGGACGCTCTCGTCCGCCTCCGGGGCCAGGTTGTAGACGAAGATGCACCAGCCCGGGCCGGGGGTCCCCAAGCCCACCCCGGCCAGCGCCGGCACCGCCTCGATGGCCAACGGTGAGAACCTGGGCAGCAGCGACAAGGGGCTGGCCTGGGGTCAGCGGTGGGTGGGGGGACCCTCCTGGGGTCCCCAGGGTGTGGGGGATTGGGGGGGTTTGGGGGGGTTTGGGGGGGGATTTGGGGGCGTTACCTCTTCACCCCGTACGCCACGTTCAGCAAATTGTCCAGGCTGGAGGGGACAAGGTGGCGTTGGAGGGGGACAAACAGGGGTGGCCCTGTGCACAGGGGTGTCCCACCCACCGGGACCCCCATTCCCAGGGATATCCCACCCTTCCAGGACCCCCATTCCTGGGTCTATCCCACCCCCATTCCCAGGATTATCACACCCTTCCAGGACCCCCATTCCTGGGGATATCCAAACCCCACATTCCCGGGTCTATCCCACCCCCAATCCCAGGGATATCCCACCCTTCCAGGACCCCCATTCCCGGGTCTATCCCACCCTTCCAGGACCCCCATTCCTGTGTCTATCCCACCCCCATTCCCAGGGATATCCCACCCCCATTCCCGGGTCTATCCCACCCTTCCAGGACCCCCATTCCCGGGTCTATCCCATCCCCATTCCCCATTCCCAGGGATATCCCACCTTTCTAGGACCCCCATTCTCAGGGATATCCCACCCTTCCAGGACCCCAATTCCCAGGGATATCCCACCCTTCCAGGACCCCCATTCCCAGGAATACCCCACCCCCATTCTCAGGGATATCCCACCCCCATTCCTGGGGCTATCCCACCCTTCCAGGACCCCCATTCCCGGGGATATCCCACCCCCATTCTCAGAGATATCCCACCCCCATTCCCGGGTCTATCCCACCCTTCCAGGACCCCCATTCCCAGGGATACCCCACCCCCATTCTCAGGGATATCCCACCCCCATTCCCGGGTCTATCCCACCCTTCCAGGACCCCCATTCCCGGGTCTATCCCACCCTTCCAGGACCCCCATTCCCGGGTCTATCCCACCCTTCCAGGACCCCCATTCCCGTGTCTATCCCACCCTTCCAGGACCCCCATTCCCGTGTCTATCCCCTCCAGCCCCCTCCCCTCACCGGAATCGCTGTGCTGGGGGGTGCAGGGTCCCGTAGCGCCGGGCTCCGGGGCAGAGGCTCAGCAGGGCCCCCCCCGATTTCTGCCCGGGGGTGTTGGCGAACTTGACCGTGATGGGCTCGGCCGCCCCGAGGGGCTTCTGCCCGTGCAGCCCCCGCACGGCCTCCTCGGCCTCCACGCGCTTGTCGAAGCGGATGAAGCCCACCCCCCGCGACACACCTGCGCAGGTGACGCTGGCATCGGGGACACGTCCCCCCCTCCCCAAATTCCTGCCCTAACGGCACCCATGTGGAGACTCTAAAGGGGTGACTGGGAGACCCCTCCCCACAAAGGGGAGCCCCACATCTCCAGAACCTTCCAGGACCCCCATTCCCAGGGATATCCCACCCCCCAGGACCCCCATTCCCAGGGATATCCAAACCCCATTCCCAGGGATATCCAAACCCCCATTCCCAGGGATATCCCACCCTTCCAGGACCCCCATTCCCGGGTCTATCCCACCCTTCCAGGACCCCCATTCTCAGGGATATCCCACCCTTCCAGGACCCTCATTCCTGGGGATATCCCACCCTTCCAGGACCCCCATTCCCAGGGATATCCCACACCCCCAGGACCCCCATTCCTGGGGATATCCAACCCCCATTCCCAGAGATGTCCCACCATTCCAGGACCCCCATTCCTGGGGATATCCCACCCTTCCAGGACCCCTATTCCCAGGGATATCCCACCCTTCCAGGACCCCCTTTCCCAGGGATATCCAAACCCCATTCCCAGGGATATCCCACCCTTCCAGGACCCCATTCCTAGGGACACCCCACCCTTCCAGGACCCCCATTCCTGGGGATATCCAACCCCCATTCCCAGAGATGTCCCACCCTTCCAGGACCCCCATTCCCAGGGATATCCAAACCCCATTCCCAGAGATGTCCCACCCTTCCAGGACCCCCATTCCTAGGGATATCCCACCCTTCCAGGACCCCCATTCCCAGGGATATCCCACCCCCATTCCCAGGGATATCCCACCCCCATTCCCAGGGATATCCCACCCTTCCAGGACCCCCATTCCCAGGGATATCCCACCCTTCCAGGATCCCCATTCCCAGGGACACCCCACCCTTCCAGGACCCCCATTCCCGGGGATATCCCACCCTTCCAGGACCCCCATTCCCAGGGATATCCCACCCTTCCAGGACCCCCATTCCTGGGGACACCCCACCCTTCCAGGACCCCCATTCCTGGGGATATCCCACCCCCATTCCCAGGCACCCCCCACCCCCCAGGACCTCCCAGAACCATCCCACCCCCTCCAGCATCCCCCAGGACTCCCAGGACGCCCCCACCCCAGGGACCCCCCCACCTCCCCAGGTGGAGCTGGGCCCACCTGGACCCACCTGTGACCTGATCCACGAGGATCCGGGAGGTGATGATCCGGCCGTACTGGGAGAAGAGCTGCTCCATCTCCTTCTGCCCCATGGCCTTGGGCAGGCCGCTCACGTACAGGTTGGCGTCGCGGATGGACGCCGAGCTGGGCCGGGCGTAGGACACCTGGAGGGGACAGGTGAGCCCTCGGGACCCCCCCCAGGGGACAGCGGCCACCCCCACCTGCCCCACAACTGTCCCCTCCACCACAGCATTCACAAGATCCCCCCTGGAGGATCCCGCCCCAAAATCCCCCCCCAGGTGCCTCCCCTGCCCCAAAATCCCCCCCCAGGTGCCTCCCCCACCCCAAAATCCCCTCCAGGTGCCTCTCCCACCCCAAAATCCCCTCCCAGGTGCCTCCCCTGCCCCAAAATCCCCCCCCAGGTGTCTCCCCCACCCCAAAATCCCCCCCCAGGTGCCTCCCCTGCCCCAAAATCCCCCCCCAGGTGCCTTCCCTGCTCCAAATTCCCCCCCCAGGTGCCTCCCACACCCCAAAATCCCCCCCCAGGTGTCTCCCCCACCCCAAAATCCCCCTCAGGTGCCTCCCCTGCCCCAAAATCCCCTCCCAGGTGCCTCCCCCACCCCAAAATCCCCCTCAGGTGCCTCCCCCGCCCCAAAATCCCCCCCCCAGGTGCCTCCCCCGCCCCAAAATCCCCCCCCAGGTGCCTCCCCCACTCCAAAATCCCCCCCAGGTGCCTCCTACACCCCAAAATCCCCGCTCAGGTGCCTCCCCCACCCCAAAATCCCCGCTCAGGTGCCTCCCCCACCCCAAAATCCCCCCCAGGTGCCTCCTCCCACCCCAAAATCCCCCCCAGGTGCCTCCCCCACCCCAAAATCCCCCCCAGGTGCCTCCCACACCCCAAAATCCCCGCTCAGGTGTCTCCCCCACCCCAAAATCCCCCCCAGGTGCCTCCCCCATCCCAAAATCCCCACTCAGGTGCCTCCCCCGCCCCAAAATCCCCCCCAGGTGCCCACAGCCATGTCCCCAGGTGCCCACAGCCGTGTCCCCAGGGCACCTTGATGGTCTTGGTCTGCAGCTTGAGGCCGTTGAGGGCCCCGATGGCTCTGTCGGCGTCGCCGGCCTCCACGTAGTTGACGAAGCCATAGCCCAGGCTTTGCCCTGGGGCACCGTGTCACTGTCACCGGGGGGTGGCCCTGTCCCCCGTGTCCCCAAATCCACCCCTGCCCCCAGGGTCCCTGTCCCCCGTGTCCCCAAAGCCATTCCTGTCCCTGCTCTGCTCCCACCCCTGTCCCCCAGATCTGTGTCCTGGAGGGTCCCTGTCCCCTGTGTCCCCAAATCCACCCCTGTCCCAGAGGGTCCCTGTCCCCTGTGTCCCCTCCCCCAGATCCGTGTCCCCGCTGTCCCAGAGGGTCCCTGTCCCCAGTGTCCCCAAATCCACCCCTGTCCCCCAGATCCGTGTCCCCGCTGTCCCAGAGGGTCCCTGTCCCCCGTGTCCCCAAATCCACCCCTGTCCCCCAGATCCGTGTCCCCGCTGTCCCAGAGGGTCCCTGTCCCCCGTGTCCCCTCCCCCAGATCCATGTCCCTGCTGTCCCAGAGGGTCCCTGTCCCCAATGTCCCCAAGGACGTGGGACTCCAGCTCAAACCCATGGGGTGACACCGGGGTCACGGGGACAGTGGCGGGGGGACACCAAACCATGCCATGGTCACCGTGTATCCCTGTCCCCAGGTGTCCCCAGGTGTCTCCAGGTGTCCCCAGGTATCCCCAGGTGTCCCCAGGTATCCCCAGGTGTCTCCAGGTGTCCCCAGGTGTGTCCCCAGGTATCCCCAGGTGTCCCCAGGTGTCCCCAGGTGTCTCCAGGTATCCCCAGGTATCCCCAGGTGTTCCCAGGTGTCCCCAGGTGTCCCCAGGTGTCCCCAGGTGTGTCCCCAGGTGTGTCCCCAGGTGTCCCCAGGTGTCCCCAGGTGTGTCCCCAGGTATCCCCAGGTGTCCCCAGGGTGTTCCCAGGTGTCTCCAGGTATCCCCAGGTGTCCCCAGGTGTCCCCAGGTGTTCCCAGGTGTGTCCCCAGGTATCCCCAGGTATCCCCAGGTGTCCCCAGGTGTCCCCAGGTGTCCCCAGGTGTGTCCCCAGGTGTCCCCAGGTGTCACCGTGTCCCATTTCCCCGTGTCCCGTGTCCCCTGCCTGTACCGGTGACCTTGTCCCGGACGAGCTTGCAGGACTCGATGTCCCCGAGGCTCCCGAAGAGGCTCCTCAGCTCCTCCTGGCTCATGGACTGGGGCAGGTAATTGACGATCAGGTTGGTTTTGCTGTCATCGGTCACCGCAGGGGGACCCGGGGGGGCCCCGTTGGGCAGCGCCGCCGCCACCCCCGGGCCTGGCACGGCCACCACCGGGACGGGGACGGGGACGGGGCCACAGCCCGATGGCCCCGCGGTGCTGGGAGCCTGCGCCTCCACCGTGCTCAGGATCTGCTGAGGGGACAGCGGCTGTCACAGGGGGACACTGCGGGGACACGGGGACAGCGAGGGCACGGGGACAAGTGTTGGGACAGGGACGTGGGGACAGGGACACGGGGACAGCGAGGGCACGGGGACAAGTGTGGGGACAGGGACACGGGGATAGGGACACGGGGACAGCGAGGGCACGGGGACAAGTGTGGGGACAGGGACATGGGGACAGGGACATGGGGACAACGGGAGTGTGGGGACAGGGACATGGGGACAGTGAGGGCACAGGGACAACAGGAGTGTGGGGACAGGGACATGGGGACAGTGAGAGACATGGACATGGGGACAGGGACATGGGGACAACAGGAGTGTGGGGACAGGGACATGGGGACAGTGAGGGCATGGGGACAACGGGAGTGTGGGGACAGGGACATGGGGACAGGGACATGGGGACAACAGGAGTGTGGGGACAGGGACATGGGGACAGTGACACGGGGACAAGTGTGGGGACAGAGAGGGGATAGGGACAAGGGGACAGTGAGAGATAGGGACATGGAGACAGGGACATGGGGACAGGGACAACAGGATTATGGAGACAGGGGTGGGACAGAGCCATGGGGACAGTGAGGGGACAGGGACAGTGTGGGTTCGTGAGGACGGGGAGGGGACACTGAGGGGACAGGGACATGGGAACATGGGGACATTGAGGGGACAGGGAGGGGACAGGGAGGGAACAGGAACATGGGGACAGTGAGGGGACAGGGACAACAGGGCCATAGGGACACTGAGGGGACAGGGACAGCGTTCGTGAGGACGGGGAGGGGACAGGGAGGGGACAGGGCCGTGGGGACATGGGGACACTGAGGGGACAGGGCCATGGGGCCATGGGGACACTGAGGGGACAGGGCCATGGGGCCATGGGGACACTGAGGGGACAGGGCCATGGGGACACTGAGGGGACAGGGAGGGGACAGGGCCATGGGGACACTGAGGGGACAGGGACAGCGTTCGTGAGGACGCGGAGGGGACAGAGCCACATGGGGACGCTGGGCCGGTGGGGACAGTGCGGGGACAGGGCCAGCGGGGGGCGGAGCCATGGGGACATGGGGACAGTGACACCCCGGGTGGGGCCGTGGGGGGACAATCCCCCCCATTGTGCAGCAGCGCCCCCGCCCCTTCCCCCCCTCCCCAACCGCGCGGGGTGGGTGACAATGGCCCTTTGTCACCGGGTGATGGGGACACCCGGGGCCACCAGCCACGGCCCCGGGGGGCGTGGGGGGACAGCGACACGCGGGGACAGCGACACACGTGTCGCCTGTGCCCCCCCCCCACCGCCATACACCCCCCTCCTCAAAACGGCGGCGGTTTTGGGGAGGGGTCCCCGCCCCTCCCTTGCACACGCGTGTCCCTGCAGGTGCCACACGCGTGTGACGCCGTGTCCCCACCCGAGCGTGTCACACGCTCCCGGGGCTCGGGGGGGGGGGGGACACGAAGATAAAGGGGGGGGGGGGATGAGGGTGGGAATTCGGGGAGGGGGAGGGAATGAAAAACCCGGGGGGATCCCCGCAATCCCCCTCCCCACCCCATTCCTACCGTCACCATCGTGTCACCGCGGGGAGGGGGGGGGGGTCCCCGCACGGCCCCGAGGGCTCGGGGGGCCCGGGGGGGAGCCCGGGGGTCTCCGGGGGTCGCGGCGGCGGCACCGGGCGCTGCGAGCGGCGGCCCCGTCGGTCCTTTAAACGTCCTTGGGCGGGCGCGGGGCGGGGCCCCCCAAAAACCGCCCCCCCCCCCCCCCACAACCCCCCCCCTTCTCCCGAGATGGTTCCGTCCGCGCACCCCCCCCCCCACCCCACAAAGGTGGGTCCGACCGTCCCCCCCCCAAAAAAAGAGATGGGTCAGCCCGGCCCCCTCCCCCCTCCCAAAAAAGAACCGCCCCCCCCCTTCCCCTCCCCCCCCCTTCCAGGAGCCCCCCGAGACCCCCCCAAGGCCCCGCCCACCGGAGGAGGAGGAGGAGGAGGAGGAGGAGGAAGGACGGGGAGGGACGCGGAGAAGGAAGAAAGAGGGAATGGAGGAGGAGGAGGAAGGACCGGGGAGAGGGAGGGATGGAGGAGGAGGAGGAGGAGGGAGATGAAGGAGAAGGAAGAGAAGGGACGGAGAGGAAGAGGAGGGAGATGAAGGAAAAGGAAGAGGAGGATGATGAAGGAGAAGGAAGGTGATGAAGGAGAAGGAGGATGATGAAGGAAGAGGAGGGAGATGAAGAATGAGGAGGATGATGAAGGAAGAGAAGGAACGGAGAGGTAGAGGAGGGTGATGAAGGAGAAGGAAGGTGATGAAGGAGAGGAAGAGGAGGGTGATGAAGGAAGAGAAGGGACGGAGAGGAAGAGGAAGGTGATGAAGGAGAAGGAGAAGGAGGATGATGAAGGAAGAGGAGGGTGATGAAGGTCGCGGACGGGCGGGCGCCGCCGCCGCCGCCGCTTCAGCACCGGGGACAGCGCCGAGCTCCGGCCCGCCTCCCCCGGGGGCAGCGCCGGGACCCCCGAAATGAGGAGGGGGCCGAGACCCCTGAAATGAGGAGGGGCCCGAGACCCCCGAAATGGGGAGGGGGCAGCACCGAGACCCCCGAAATGGGGAGGGGGCAGCGACCCCCGAAATGGGGAGGGGGCAGCAGCGAGACCCCCGAAATGGGGAGGAGGCAGCGCCAGGACCCCCGAAATGGGGAGGGGGCAGCGACCCCCGAAATGGGGAGGGGGCAGCGACCCCCGAAATGGGGAGGGGGCAGCAGCGAGGGCCCCGAAATGGGGAGGGGGCAGCGACCCCCGAAATGGGGAGGGGGCAGCGACCCCCGAAATGGGGAGGGGGCAGCAGCGAGGGCCCCGAAATGGGGAGGGGGCAGTGCTGAGACCCCCGAAATGGGGAGGGGGCAGCGCTGAGACCCCCGAAATGGGGAGGGGGCAGCACCGGGACCCCCGAAATGGGGAGGGGGCAGCGACCCCCGAAATGGGGAGGGGGCAGCGCTGAGACCCCCGAAATGGGGAGGGGGCCGAGACCCCCGAAATGGGGAGGGGGCAGTGCCGAGACCCCCGAAATGGGGAGGGGGCAGCACGGAGACCCCCGAAATGGGGAGGGGGCAGCACGGAGACCCCCGAAATGGGGAGGGGGCAGCGACCCCCGAAATGGGGAGGGGGCAGCGACCCCCGAAATGGGGAGGGGGCAGCACGGAGACCCCCGAAATGGGGAGGGGGCAGCACCGAGGGTCCCCATCCCCCCCCGGGACCCCTCCCCAAGACCCCCGAGAGAAGCGGCGCCACCAAAATTCCTGATTTTAATGAATTTGGGGGGTCCTGGAGGGGCTGGGACACCTCGGGGGGGGGGGGGGGGGGCGGGGGGTCTGTGCCCCCCCCCAGTGTCCCCAAAGTCCCCAGGTGACCCCAGGGGGGGACAACGACAATGAGGAAATAAATAACAGGTGAGGGGGGAGGGCAGCAGGGTCACCTGGGGGGGTCACAGGGTCACCTGAGGGGGTCACAGGGTCACCTGGGGGGTCACAGGGTCACCTGAGTGGGGGGGACATTTGGGGACACCCCCGATGGGGTCCCTCAGGTGCTCAGGGTCACCTGGGGGGTCACAGGGTCACCTGGGGGGGGTCACAGGGTCACCTGGGGGGGGGGGACATTTGGGGACACCCTCGATGGGGTCCCTCAGGTGCTCAGGGGGTCCCGGGGAGGGGCTCAGGACCCCCCCCCCCCCCAGGTGGTTCTTCTTCATCTTCAGGTGCAGCCCCAGGTACATCGGGGGGTCCCGGAGAGCAGGTGAGGGCCCAGGTGAGTCTGGGGGGTCCCAGGTGAGTCTGGGGGGGCCCAGGTGAGTCTGGGGGGGCCCAGGTGACTCCAGGGGGTCCCAGGTGAGTCCAGGGGGGTCCCAGGTGACTCCAGGGGGTCCCAGGTGACTCCAGGGTGGGCCCAGGTGAGCCCAGGTGACTCCAGAAGGGTCCCAGGTGACTCCAGGGGGTCCCCAGGTGACTCCAGGGGGTCCCCAGGTGAGTCCAGGGGGTCCCCAGATGACTCCAGGGGGTCCCAGGTGACTCCAGGGTGGGCCCAGGTGAGGTCAGGTGACTCCAGAGGTGTCTCAGGTGAGTCAGGGGGTCCCCAGGTGACTCCAGGTGACTCCAGGGTGGGCCCAGGTGAGTCCAGGTGATTCCAGGTGAGCCCAGGTGACTCCAGGGGGTCCCCAGGTGAGTCCAGAGGGTCCCCAGGTGACTCCAGGGGGGTCCCAGGTGACTCCAGGGGATCCCAGGTGACTCCAGGGGATCCCAGGTGACTCCAGGGTGGGCCCAGGTGAGGTCAGGTGACTCCAGAGGTGTCTCAGGTGAGTCAGGGGGTCCCCAGGTGACTCCAGGTGACTCCAGGGTGGGCCCAGGTGAGTCCAGGTGATTCCAGGTGAGTCCAGGGCGTCCCCAGGTGACTCCAGGGGGTCCCCAGGTGACTCCAGAAGGGTCCCAGATGACTCCAGGGGGGCCCAGGTGAGCCCAGGTGACTCCAGGGGATCCCAGGTGAGTCCAGGGGGGTCCCCAGGTGACTCCAGGTGGTCCCCAGGTGACTCCAGGTGACTCCAGAGGTGTCTCAGGTGAGTCAGGGGGTCCCCAGGTGACTCCAGGGGATCCCAGGTGAGTCCAGGGGATCCCAGGTGAGCCCAGGTGACTCCAGGGGGGCCCAGGTGAGTCCAGGGGATCCCAGGTGACTCCAGGGGGTCCCCAGGTGACTCCAGAGGTGTCTCAGGTGAGTCAGGGGGTCCCCAGGTGACTCCAGGGGGTCCCCAGGTGACTCCAGAAGGGTCCCAGGTGACTCCAGGGGATCCCAGGTGAGTCCAGGGGATCCCAGGTGAGTCCAGGGGGTCCCCAGGTGACTCCAGGGGGTCCCCTACGTGCCACGGGGCTCGGGGTGACTCTTGAGCCCCCCGTGTCTCCTCATGTGCCACGTCAGGGACGCGCGCTGGCGGCAGCGGTACCCGCACACCTCACACCTGTGGGGGTCAGGGGGGGGTCAGGTGTGTCCGGGGACCCCTCCCCACCTTTTTGGGGGGGTTCCCTCCATCCTGGGGGGGTCACTCACTGCAGGGGGGTCTCGCCGGTGTGGGTCCTCCTGTGGACCTCCAGGTGGTTCTTGCGCTTGAAGGATTTCCCGCAGGTGTCACAGGTGAACTCCCGCACACCTGGGGGGGACACGGGGGGGACATGGGGGGACACAGCTGAGAGGGGACACACCTGAGAGAGGACACACCTGAGAGAGGACACACCTGAGAGAGGAGCACCTGAGAGGGGACACACCTGAGAGGGGACACACCTGAGAGAGGACACACCTGAGAGAGGACACACCTGAGAGAGGAGCACCTGAGAGGGGACACACCTGAGAGGGGACACACCTGAGAGGGGACACACCTGAGAGAGGACACACCTGAGAGAGGAGCACCTGAGAGGGGACACACCTGAGAGGGGACACACCTGAGAGGGGACACACCTGAGAGAGGACACACCTGAGAGAGGAGCACCTGAGAGGGGACACACCTGAGAGGGGACACACCTGAGAGAGGAGCACCTGAGAGGGGACACACCTGAGAGAGGACACACCTGAGAGGGGACACACCTGAGAGGGGACACACCTGAGAGAGGACACACCTGAGAGGGGACACACCTGAGAGAGGGGACACACCTGAGAGAGGAGCACCTGAGAGGGGACACACCTGAGAGGGGACACACCTGAGAGGGGACACACCTGAGAGGGGACACACCTGAGAGAGGGGACACACCTGAGAGAGGAGCACCTGAGAGGGGACACACCTGAGAGGGGACACACCTGAGAGGGGACACACCTGAGAGGGGACACACCTGAGAGAGGACACACCTGAGAGAGGACACACCTGAGAGAGGAGCACCTGAGAGGGGACACACCTGAGAGAGGACACACCTGAGAGAGGACACACCTGAGAGGGGACACACCTGAGAGGGGACACACCTGAGAGAGGACACACCTGAGAGGGGACACACCCGAGAGGGGACACACCTGAGAGAGGAGCACCTGAGAGGGGACACACCTGAGAGAGGGGACACACCTGAGAGGGGACACACCTGAGAGAGGACACACCTGAGAGGGGACACACCTGAGAGGGGACACACCTGAGAGGGGACACACCTGAGAGAGGAGCACCTGAGAGAGGGGACACACCTGAGAGAGGGGACACACCTGAGAGAGGACACACCTGAGAGGGGACACACCTGAGAGAGGACACACCTGAGAGGGGACACACCTGAGAGAGGAGCACCTGAGAGAGGAGCACCTGAGAGGGGACACACCTGAGAGGGGACACACCTGAGAGGGGACACACCTGAGAGGGGACACACCTGAGAGGAGACACACCTGAGAGGGGACACACCTGAGAGGGGACACACCTGAGAGAGGACACACCTGAGAGAGGACACACCTGAGAGAGGAGCACCTGAGAGGGGACACACCTGAGAGGGGACACACCTGAGAGAGGAGCACCTGAGAGGGGACACACCTGAGAGAGGAGCACCTGAGAGGGGACACACCTGACAGGGGACACACCTGAGAGGTCACCATGTGCCAGCACAGGGGATTCACCAGGTAAAACCTTGAGCAGAGGGGATTTTGGGGGGACAAAGGTGGGATTTTTGGGGACACACACACACCTGGGCTCTCACCTGAGAGGTAACCACGTGCCAGCACAGGTTTGGGAAGTGCCCAGGTAAAAACCTCGTGGAGGGAGGAGAATTTTGGGAGGACAAAGGGGAGATTTTGGGGACACACACACACCTGGGGGCTCACCTGAGTGGATGGAAGGAGGGGGATTTTGGGGGGACAAAGGTGGGATTTGGGGGGACAAAGGGAGGATTTTGGGGAGGACAAAGAGGGGATTTTTGGGCACACACACACCTGGGCTCTCACCTGAGTGGATGGAGGGAGGGGGATTTTGGGGAGGACAAAGGTGGGATTTGGGGGGACAAAGGTGGGATTTTTGGGGGGACAAAGGTGGGATTTTTGGGAGGACAAAGAGGGGATTTGGGGAGGACAAAGGTGGGATTTTGGGGGGACAAAGGTGGGATTTTTGGAGGACAAAGGTGGGATTTTGGGGAACAAAGGGAGGATTTTTGGGAGGACAAAGGTGGGATTCTGGGGCACACACACACACACCTGGGCTCTCACCTGAGTGGATGGAGGGAGGGGGATTTTTTGGGAGGACAAAGGTGGGATTTTTGGGGGACAAAGGTGGGATTTTGGGGCACACACACACCTGGGCTCTCACCTGAGTGGATGGAGGGAGGGGGATTTCAGGGGACAAAGGGGGGATTTTTGGGAGGACAAAGGTGGGATTTGGGGGGACAAAGGGGGGATTTTTGGGGGACAAAGGTGGGATTTGGGGGGACAAAGAGGGGATTTTGGAAGGACAAAGGTGGGATTTTTGGGGGGACAAAGGTGGGATTTTTGGGGGACACACACACACCTGGGCTCTCACCTGACTGGATGGAGGGAGGGGGATTTTGGGGAGGACAAAGGTGGGATTTTTGGGGGCCAAAGGTGGGATTTTTGGGGGACAAAGGGAGGATTTTTGGGGGGACAAAGGAGGATTTTTGGGGAGAACAAAGGTGGGATTCTGGGGCACACACACACACCTGGGCTCTCACCTGAGTGGACGCCCATGTGCCGGCGCAGGTGCTGTGCCAGGTAAAAGCTCTTCCCGCAGCCGGGCTGGGGGCACACCTGGCTGCGGCCCCTGCGGTGCGCCAGCTTCAGGTGGCTCTGGGGGAGGGGGACAGGTGAGGGAGGGGGACAGGTGAGGGAGAGGAACCTGCCCAGGTGAGTTGGGGGCGGGGTTTTCTCCCTTCTCCAGGTACCTGGAAGCTGCTGGCGGCGCTGAACTCCTGCCCGCAGCCGGCGTGGGGACAGCTGAGGGGTGAGGGGGGGTCCTCTGGGGAGGGGGCTCGGCCCCGTCTGCTCCGCCGGCGCCTGCAGAGCCCGGGGTGAGCGTCCCCCCCCCCTCCTCAAAAGGTGGGGGACAGGTATCAAAGCAGCCTTGTGTGACCCACCTGAGACCCCTCCCCAAAATAACTCCCCGAAAATCCTCGATCTCCCCGGATAAAACAACCCCTGACCCCCCCACGAGCCTCCCAGGTGCTCCCCCCGTTTCTCACACGCTCAGGTAAAACCTGAACCCCACCCTAAGCCCCCTCCCCACCCCAGGGACACCCCCAAACCCCCCAGGGACACCCCCAAACCCCCCCAGAGACACCCCCAAACCCCCTCCCCAGCCCAGGGACACCCCCAAACCCCCCCAGGGACACCCCCAAACCCCCCCAGGGACCCCCCCCAAACCCCCTCCCCACCCCAGGACACCCCCAAACCCCCCAGGAACCCCCCCAAACCCCCCAGGGACACCCCCAAACCCCCTCCCCACCCCAGGGACACCCCCAAACCCCCCAGGGACACCCCCAAACCCCCTCCCCACCTCAGGGACACCCCCAAACCCCCCAGGGACACCCCCAAACCCCTAGGGACACCCCCAAACCCCCCCAGGGACACCCCCAAACCCCTCCCCACCCCAGGGACACCCCCAAACCCCCCAGGGACACCCCCAAACCCCCTCCCCACCTCAGGGACACCCCCAAACCCCCCAGGGACACCCCCAAACCCCCTCCCCACCTCAGGGACACCCCCAAACCCCCCCAGGGACACCCCCAAACCCCCTCCCCACCTCAGGGACACCCCCAAACCCCCCAGGGACACCCCCAAACCCCCTCCCCACCCCAGGGACACCCCCAAACCCCCTCAGGGACACCCCCAAACCCCCTCAGGACACCCCTAAACCCCCCCAGGGACACCCCCAAACCCCCTCCCTACCTCAGGGACACCCCCAAACCCCCTCAGGACACCCCTAAACCCCCTCCCCACCTCAGGGACACCCCCAAACCCCCCAGGGACACCCCCAAACCCCCCAGGGACACCCCCAAACCCCCCCAGGGACACCCCCAAACCCCCTCCCCACCTCAGGGACACCCCCAAACCCCCCAGGGACACCCCCAAACCCCCTCCCCACCTCAGGGACACCCCCAAACTCCCTAGGGACACCCCAAACCCCCTCCCCACCCCAGGGACACCCCCAAACCCCCTCAGGGACACCCCCAAACCCCCTCAGGACACCCCTAAACCCCCCCAGGGACACCCCCAAACCCCCTCCCTACCTCAGGGACACCCCCAAACCCCCTCAGGACACCCCTAAACCCCCTGCCCAGCCCAGGGACACCCCCAAACCCCCCAGGGAGCCCCCCAAACCCCCTCCCAGTGCCCCCAGGGCCCCCCCAAACCCCCTCCCCAGTGCCCCCCAGGGCCCCCTGACCTCTCTGGCTCTTTGGGGATCTCGTAGATGATCGTGGGACCCTCGCTCTCCTCGGCCGGGGGGGGCTCCCGGGGGGGCTCCGGAGGGGGGGGCTCTGCGGGGGGAGGGGGCAGCTCCTCCTGCTTCAGCCTCAGCACGGGGTCCTCCTCATCCTCCTCTGCCACCAGTGGGGGCCGGTGAGACCCCCCCGGGGGGACCCCAACACCTGACCCAGCCCATTTTAGACCCTCACCCCCCATTTTCCCCCCCAAATCCCCCCCTGACCCCGCCCCTCACCTGTTTTAGGCAGGTGTGGCTCCACGGGGGGGGCGGGAAGGCTCCCCCCCCTTCCAGCAGCACCTCGTGCCCCCCCACATCCAAGTGCAGCCCCCCCAGAGCCTCACAGCCCGGCCCGGCGAGGATGAGGAGGGGGGGTCCCTGCAGGAGGGTGGGCCGGGCCGGGAGGGGAGGGGGACACAAACCACGGCCTCCAGAGCCTCGGGGGGGGGCGCTGGACCCCCGGGGGGGGGCGCTGGGACCGCGGGACCCCCCCCAGGAGCTGCCTCAGAGCCGGAGCTGCAGCCCCCCGAGGAGGAGGAGGAGGAGGAGGAGGAGGAGGAAGAGCCGAGGGCTGCGGAGGAAAGGTGGAGAGTCAAGGGGGGGGGGGGAGTGTCCCCCCAAACAAACCCCCCCAAAGAATCCCTCATCAGACCCCAAAATACCTCAGACCCCAAAATCTCATCCCTAAAAATCCTCATCCCTAAAAAATCTCCTCCCAAACCCCCCAGAATTATTCAACCCATCCCCAAAGACCCCCAAACCCTCCTCTGTCCCCCTCCCACACCCCCAGGACCCCCCCAAACCCACCCCAAATCCCCCCAAACCCCTCCCAAACCCCACCCTGCTCACCCAACCCCCTCCCAAACCCCACCCTGCTCACCCCAAATCCCCCCAAACCCTCCTCTCTCCCCCTCCCACACCCCCAGGACCCCCCAAAACCCACCCCAAATCCCCTTTTCCCCTCCTCTCACACCCCCAGGACCCCCCCAAACCCCGCCCTGCTCACCCCAAATCCCCTCTCACACCCCCAAATCCCCCAAACCCCACCCTGCTCACCCCAGGACCCCCCAAATCCCTCCCTGCTCACCCCAAATCCCCTTTTCCCCCTCCCACCCCCCCAAAACCCACCCTGCTCACCCCAAATCCCCCCAAACCCCACCCTGCTCACCCCAAACCCCTCCCACACCCCCAGGACCCCCCAAACCCCACCCTGCTCACCCCAAATCCCCTCCCACACCCCCAGGACCCCA
>NC_081287.1:920842-963917 GCF_030490865.1 Poecile atricapillus
TGCTCACGTCTCGCTGGTGACGGAGGAGTTGCGGGGAGATGCTCCTGGGGGGGGGGTCCCAGGGGTTTTTGGGGTGGGGGTCCGGGGTTCAGGGTGATTTGGGGGGTCCCAGGATGATTTGGGGGGGGTCCCAGGGTAATTTGGGGAGCTCCGGGGGGGTCCCAGGGTAATTTGGGAGGTCCCAGGGTAATTTGAGGGGTTCTGGGGGGGTCCTGGGGGGTCCCGGGGGGGTCCGGGAGGGACTCACACCCCGCTGGTGACGGAGGAGTTGCGGGAGATGCTCCTGGGGGGGGGTCCCAGGGGTTTTGGGGGGGGTCCCTGGGTTCAGGGTGATTTGGGGGGGGGTCCCAGGGTAATTTGGGGAGCACCGGGGGGGTCTCAGGGTAATTTGGGGGGGGGTCTCAGGATAATTTGGGGGGTCTCGGGGGGTCGCTCACGTCTCGCTGGTGACGGAGGAGTTGCGGGGAGATGCTCCTGGGGGGGTCCCAGGGGGTTTTTTGCGGGGAGTCCCAGGGGTCTTTTGGGGTGGGGGTCCCGGGGTCCCAGGGTAATTTGGGGGGAGCACCGAGAGCGGGGGTCTCAGGGTAATTTGGGGGGGGGTCTCAGGATAATTTGGGGGTTCCGGGGGGGTCTCAGGGGGTCGCTCACGTCTCGCTGGTGACGGAGGAGTTGCGGGGGATGCTCCTGGGGGGGGGTCCCAGGGGTTTTTGGGGTGGGGGGTCCCGGGGTTCAGGGTGATTTGGGGGGTCCCAGGATGATTTGGGGGGGGTCTCAGGATAATTTGGGGGGTCTCGGGGGGTCGCTCACGTCTCGCTGGTGACAGAGGAGTTGCGGGAGATGCTCCTGGGGGGGTCCCAGGGGTTTTTGTCCCAGGGGTTTTTGGGGTGGGGGGTCCCAGGGTAATTTGGGGAGCACCTGGGGGGTCTCAGGATAATTTGGGGGTTCCGGGGGGGTCGCTCACGTCTCGCTGGTGACGGAGGAGTTGCGGGAGATGCTCCTGGGGGGGGTCGTGTCCAGGTCGCTGTCCCCGCGGTACAGGAAGGACTCGCGGCGCTGCGCGGGGGGGGGGGCCCCGGCCAGGAGCCCCCCCGGGGGGCTGCGACCCCCTCCCCAAATAAAAGCGGGGCCATTTTCCACCTCCGAGCTGCGGAAAGAGCGGGACCCCCCTCAGAAAAACGGGGGAGACCCCTCCCCTTAAAAAAAACCCGACAGAGACACCCCCAAATTCACCCCGGGGGGGGGGGGGAAAGGGGGAGAGACCCCCGCCCCAAATTAATTATCCCCAGAGACCCCCACCCCAAATTAATTATCCCCAGAGACCCCCGCCCCAAATTAATTATCCCCAGAGACCCCCGCCCCAAATTAATTATCCCCAGAGACCCCCGCCCCAAATTATCCCCAGAGACCCCCGCCCCAAATTAATTATCCCCAGAGACCCCCGCCCCAAATTATCCCCAGAGACCCCCGCCCCCAAATTAATTATCCCCAGAGACCCCCGCCCCAAATAATTATCCCCAGAGACCCCCGCCCCAAATTATCCCCAGAGACCCCCGCCCCAAATTAATTATCCCCAGAGACCCCCGCCCCAAATTAATTATCCCCAGAGACCCCCGCCCCAAATTATCCCCAGAGACCCCCCGCCCCAAATTACCCCCAGAGACCCCCGCCCCAAATTATGCCCAGAGACCCCCGCCCCAAATTATGCCCAGAGACCCCCGCCCCAAATTAATTATCCCCAGAGACCCCCACCCCAAATTAATTATCCCCAGAGACCCCCGCCCCAAATTACCCCCAGAGACCCCCCCAGGACCGCGGGGGGGGTTCGGGGGGGGCTCGGACCCCATGGAGGACCCCCAATTATGGGGGGGATCCCCTCAATTTATGGGGGTCCACGGAGCTGGGGGGACCCCAGACTCATTTTGGGGAGGGGGCGAGCTGGGGGGGTTTGGGGGCGGTTTGGGGAGGGGGGGGGGACTCAGAGTTGGTGGAATTTAACAGAGGAAAAAAGGGAAAAAAGGGGAAAAAAGGAAAAAAAGGGGAAAAAGGGAAAATGGGGGAAAATGGGGAAAAAAAAGGGAAAGAGGGGAAAAAGGGGAAAAAGGGAAAAAAAGGGACAAAAAGGGAAAAAGGGAAAAAGGGGGAAAAAAGGGAAAAAAAGGGAAAAAAAGGGAAAGAGGGGAAAGAGGGGGGAAAAAAAAGGGGAAAAGGGGAAAAAAAGGGAAAATGGGGGAAAAAGGGGGAAAAAGGGAAAAAGGGGGAAAAAGGGGAAAAAAGGGAAAAAAGGGAAAGAGGGGAAAAAAAGAGGAAAAAGGGGAAAAAGGGGAAATGGGGGGAAAGGGGGGAAAAAAGGGAAAAAGGGGGAAAAAGGGAAAAAAAGGGGAAAAAAGGGAAGATGAGGATGAGGATGAAGACGAGGATGAGGATGAAGATAAGGATGAGGACGAGGATGAGGCTGAGGATGAGGATGAAAATGAGAAGATCAGGAGGGGGATGAAGATGAAGATGAGGATGAAGATGAGGATGAGGATGAAGATGAGGATGAAGATGAGGATGAGGATGAAAACGAGGATGAAGGATGAGGACGAGGCTGAGGCTGAGGATGAGGATGAAGATGAGAAGGGGTGTGAAGATCAGGAGGGGGATGAAGATGAGGATGAGGATGAGGCTGAGGATGAAGATGAGGACGAGGATGAGGATGAGGATGAGGATGAGAAGGGAGATGAAGATCAGGAGGGGGATGAAGATGAGGACGAGGCTGAGGATGAGGATGAAGATGAAGACAAGGACAAGACCGAACAGAGGGACTCAAGTGGGACGGGGAACGGGGCAGGAGCTGAGGATGAGGACGGGGGGGATGAAGTAAGGACAGAGAGGAACCAGCTGGGACCGAGATGAAGATGAGGAAGAGGATAGGATGAAGATGAAGATGATGAGTATGAGGAGAAAGATGAAGATGAGGATGAGAACGAGGATGATGATGATGAGGATGAGATGAGGACGAGGATGAGGATGAGGACGAGGATGAGGATGAAGATGAGGACGAGGATGAAGATGAGGATGAAGATGAAGACGAGGATGAGGACGAGAACGAGGACAAGGATGAAGATGAGGATGAGGACGAGGATGAGGATGAGGATGAAGACAAGGACAAGACCGAACAGAGGGCCGGAAGGAGCGTGGGACGGGAACGGGGCAGGAGCTGAGGATGAGGATGAGGATGAAGATGAGGATGAGGATGAGGATGAGGATGAGGATGAAGATGAAGATGAGGATGAAGATGAGGATGAAGATGAAGACAAGGACAAGAGCGAACAGAGGGACTCAAGTGGGACAGGAACGGGGCAGGAGCTGAGGATGAAGATGAGGATGAAGATGAGGATGAGGATGAGGATGAAGATGAGGACGAAGATGAGGATGAAGATGAAGATGAAGACAAGGACAAGACCGAACAGAGGGCCGGAAGGAGCGTGGGACGGGAACGGGGCAGGAGCTGAGGATGAGGACGGGGGCGGGATGAAGTAAGGACAGAGAGGAACCAGCTGGGACCGAGATGAAGATGAGGAAGAGGAGGACACCCCCAAACCCCCTCCGGCGTCCCCCCCCATCCCACCGAGCGCCAGCCCCGGGGGCGTCCCGGTTATTCCCGCACCGGGATTTCCTTCCCCACCCACCGGGATCTGCTCCGGCAGCCGCACAACAAACCCTGAATCATTCGGGATTTGATTCATTTTTAGATTTTTAGATTTTTAGATTTATTTTTATATTTAATATTTTATATTTTTATATTTTTATATCTTTATATTTATTTTTATATTTTTATATTTTTATATTTATTTTTATATTTTATATTTTTATAATTTTAGATTTTTAGATTTTTAGATTTATTTTTATATTTTTAGATTTTTAGATTATTTTTAGATTTTTAGATTTTTAGATTTTTAGATTTTTATATTTATTTTTATATTTTTATTTTTTTATATTTTAATATTTTCATATTTTCATATTTTCATATTTTCATATTTTTATATTTTTATATTTATGTTTATATTTTTATATTTTATATTTTTATATTTATTTTATATTTTTATATTTTTATATTTTTATATTTTTATATTTTCATATTTTCATATTTTCATATTTTATAATTTTATATTTTTATATTTATTTTATATTTTTATATTTTTATATTTTTATATTTATTTATATTTTTATATTTTTATATTTATTTTTATATTTATTTTTATAATTTTATATTTTTATATTTATTTTTATATTTATTTTTATAATTTTTATATTTTTATATTTATTTTTATATTTTTTTATTTTATATTTTTATATCTTTAATGGCCACAGGTGACTCATCCTCCTCTCAAAAACCAAAATTCCGAAACACATCCCCAAATACCGGGGGGGCTGCGCCGCCATCACGGCGGGAATCGTTGATCTCCACCGGGAATAAAAAACGGGATGGGAAACGGAGGAAATCCGGGAAAAACCCCCGGGAACCGCTGGGATCCGGCTGGATCCCGGCACGGATCCCACCCGGGGATCTACAGATCCCACCCGGGGATCTACAGATCCCACCCCGGGGTCTCAGCCGCTTTTTTCTGCTCCGGGAAAAGGGAAAAAATTCCTTTTTTTGGGCTTTTTCCTCCCCAAAACGGAGCCGGTTCCTCCCGGCGGCTCCCGGTGGGGAGAGGGATAATGGGGGGGGGTCGCAGGGGGATGGGATCCCCCCGGATTTGGGGGGATTTTGGGGATCCCCCCGGATTTGGGGGGTTTGGATGGGATCCCCCCGGATTTGGGGGGGTTTGGATGGGATCCCCCCGGATTTGGGGGGATTTTGGGGATCCCCCCCGGATTTGGGGGGATTTTGGGGATCCCCCCGGATTTGGGGGGATTTTGGGGATCCCCCCGGATTTGGGGGGGTTTGGATGGATCCCCCCGGATTTGGGGGGGTTTGGATGGGATCCCCCCGGATTTGGGGGGATTTTGGGGATCCCCCCGGATTTGGGGGATTTTGGGGATCCCCCCGGATTTGGGGGGATTTTGGGGATCCCCCCGGATTTGGGGGGGTTTGGATGGGATCCCCCCGGATTTGGGGGGATTTTGGGGGATCCCCCCGGATTTGGGGGGGATTTTTGGGGATCCCCCCGGATTTGGGGGGGTTTGGATGGGATCCCCCCGGATTTGGGGGGGGTTTGGACGGGATCCCCCCGGATTTGGGGGGATTTTGGGGATCCCCCCGGATTTGGGGGGTTTTGGACGGGATCCCCCCGGATTTGGGGGGGGATTTGGACGGGATCCCCCCGGATTTGGGGGGATTTTGGGGATCCCCCCGGATTGTGGGGGGGTTTGGATGGGATCCCCCCGGATTTGGGGGGATTTTGGGGATCCCCCGGATTTGGGGGGTTTTGGATGGGATCCCCCCGGATTTGGGGAGATTTTGGGGATCCCCCAGGATTTGGGGGGGTTTGGATGAGATCCCCCCGGATTTGGGGGGATTTTGGGGATCCCCCCGGATTTGGGGGGATTTTGGGGATCCCCCGGGATTTGGGGGGGTTTTTGGGGATCCCCCCGGATTTGGGGGGGTTTGGATTGGGATCCCCCCGGATTTGGGGGATTTTGGGGATCCCCCCGGATTTGGGGGGATTTTGGGGATCCCCCCGGATTTGGGGGGTTTTGGATGGGATCCCCCCGGATTTGGGGGGATTTTGGGGATCCCCCCGGGATTTGGGGGGATTTTGGGGATCCCCCCGCAGGAATTCCGGCCATCCGTGGGGAAGGGAGGAAGAGGAGGAGGAGGAAGGAAGGAAGGAAATCGCGACCATCTGCCGAGCCTCCTGTGCATCAATTAACGCATCAATTAACGCATCAATTAACGCATCAATTAACGCATCAATTAACGCATCAATTACCGCATCAATTAACGCATCAATTAACGCATCAATTAACGCATCAATTAACGCATTAATTAACGCCCCTAATGAAGCCGGGGCCGCGGAGCGATCCCGACTGGGTTTTCCCGAAGAAAACTTTCCAGAAGGGATCGGGAAGAGCCAGATGGATCCTTTGGGGGGTGGGTGGGGGTCGCAGCCCCCTGACCCAAACCCGGCAGATCCCGGTCTCCTGGATCCCGATAGATCCCGGTCTCCCAGATCCCGGCAGATCCCGGTCTCTCGGATCCTGGTAGATCCCAATCTCCTGGATCCCGGCAGATCCCGATCTCCTGGATCCCGGCAGATCCCGGTCTCCTGGATCCCGATAGATCCCGGTCTCCCAGATCCTGGCAGATCCCGATCTCCTGGATCCCCACATATCCCGATCTCCTGGATCCCGGTAGAACCCCTGGATCCCCACAGATCCCAGTAGATCTCCTGGATCCCGGTAGATCTCCTGGATCCCAGCAGATCCCGATCTCCTGGATCCTGGTAGATCCTGGATCCCCACAGATCCCGATCTCCTGGGTCCCAGCAGATCCAGATCTCCTGGGTCCCGGTAGATCCCGGTCTCCAGGATCCCAGCAGATCCCGGTCTCCTGGATCCCAATCTCTCTCCTGGATCCCAGCAGATCCTGATCTCCTGGATCCCGGCAGATCTCTTGGATCATGGCAGATCCCGATCTCCTGGATCCCGGTAGATCTCCTGGATCCCCACAGATCCCAGTAGATCTCCTGGATCCCGGCAGATCCCGGTCTCCTGGATCCCGGCCGACCCCAATCTCCTGGATCCCGGTAGATCCAGGTAGATCCCACCAGATCTCCTGGATCCCGGGCAGATCCTGATCTCCCAGATCCCAGCAGATCCCGGTCTCTCTCCCAGATCCCGGCAGATCTCCTGGACCCCGGCAGATCCCAATCTCCCGGATCCCGGCAGATCCCGATCTCCTGGATCCCGGCAGATCCCGGTCCCGGCGTCCCCAGGGTCCCAGCGGGAGCAGCACCGGGATCACCCCGGAACGGAGCCGGTTGGGGTGGGGGACCCCTGGCTCCGGTTCTGGGGGGTCCATGGAGACCCCCAAGTGACACCTCCGGTTCTGGGGGGGTGCTGGGGGCTCCCGGTACCGGTACCGGGATGAGGACGGGGGCTCCCGGTACCGGGATGAGGATGGGGGGCTCCCGGTACCGGGATGAGATGGGGGCTCCCGGTACCGGTACCAGGATAAGGACAGGGGACTCCCGGTACCGGGATAAGGACGGGGGGCTCCCCCCCCTAGTACTGGTACCAGGATGAGATGGGGACTCCCGGTACCGGTACTGGGATGAGGACGGTGAGCTCCCAGTACCGGGATAAGGATGGGGAGCTCCCGGTACCGGTACCAGGATGAGGACGGGGGCTCCTGGTACCGGTACCAGGATGAGATGGGAGCTCCCGGTACCGGGATAAGGATGGGGGACTCCCGGTAACGGTACCGGGATGAGGACGGGGATCTCCCGGTACCGGGATGAGATGGGGGCTCCCGGTACCGGTACCAGGATGAGATGGGAGCTGCCGGTACCGGTACCAGGATAAGGACAGGGGACTCCCGGTACCGGGATGAGGACGGGGGACTCCCGGTACCGGTACCGGGATGAGGACGGGGATCTCCCGGTACCGGGATGAGGACGGGGATCTCCCGGTACCGGGATGAGGATGAGGGACTCCCGGTACCGGGATGAGGACGGGGAACTCCCGGTACCGGTACCGGGATGAGGACAGGGAACTCCCGGTACCGGTACCGGGATGAGGACGGGGAACTCCCAGTACCGGTACCGGGATGAGGACGGGGAACTCCCGGTACCGGTACCGGGATGAGGACGGGGAGCTCCCACCTCCAGCAGCAGGACGGGGTTTTGGGGGCGCCCCCAATCCCGGCACCGGTACCGGGGGAGGGGGTCCCGCCTCCAAGCCCGGTCCCAAGCGGACGCTGAGGGGGAGGCTCCACCTCCGGTGCCGGTACCGGGGGATGACGCCGGGGGGAACCGGGGGGGTGGGGGGGGGGGGTCTCGCCGCCGTCACCTACCGCTTTCCGGTACCGGGGGTCCCGTGGAGGGAGGAGGGCCAGGACATGCGGGCGCTGCGCAGCCCGGGCCGGTCCCCGGTGTCCACGGCATCCGCCCGCTCCATGGGCCGGTGCCGGTGCCGGTCGGTGTCGGAGAAGCCACGGTGGCGGATGCGGATCGGGGTTCGGGGCTGCCGCCAGAGGTGCTGAGGGGGTCGCAGGGGGCCCGGACCCTCCCGGGGCACCGGCAGCGACAGCGACAGGCTCTTCCTGGAGCCCGGTACCGGCTCCATCATCCCCGGTACCGGGGGGAACCGGAGATCCGCAACCGCAGCCACCCCCGCTGCCGGAGCCGCTGTCGGTACCGGAGCCGGTACCGGAGCCTCCCCCCCCCACCCACCCACCCACCCCCGCCGGTGCCGGTTCCGGAGTCTCTCCTTAGCGATCCCCGGTACCGGCAGCGGCTCCTCCCGGTGCCGGGCTCCTCATGGCTGGAAAGAACCGGGAAAGAATCTCCCGGTGCCGCCGGTACCGCCGCTGCCGGTGCCGCCGGTGCCGCCCCCGCGCCCGGCTCGGCGCCTCCCCCCGCCCCGGGACCTCCCCCGCCCCCGGAACGGCTCCGCCCCGGGACCCCCTCCCCACGCAGAGCCACGGCGGAGCCCCCCGCCCACCCCCCGGTTACCGGGGATCCCGCCCCCGGTAATCCCGGAACGGGGATCCCGGATCTTCCCCCTCACCGGGGGGGGATTCCCCCCCAAATGTCTCCGCACGGCGAGGACGCCCCCTCCCCAAATCCCCCCTTATGGGGATCCCCCCCCGCCCCCCTCCCCATTTAGGGACCCCCCTCCTGCGCCCCCAGACCCCAAATTGGGGTTGGGGGGTGTAAGGGACCCCCCCAGACCCAGCACGGACCCCATGGCGGATTTGGGCCCCAAAATCCTCCTGGAATCACCCAGAGCACCCCAAAATCCCCCAGAGCGCCCCAAAATCCCCCTGGAATCACCAAAAGCTCCCCAAAATCCCCCTGGATCACTCAGAGCGCCCCAAAATCCCCCAGAGCGCCCCAAAATCCCACAGAGTGCCCCAAAATCCCCCAGAGCGCCCCAAAATCCCCCTGGATCACTCAGAGCACCCCAAAATCCCCCAGAGCACCCCAAAATCCCCCTGGAATCACCAAAAGCTCCCCAAAATCCCCCTGGATCACTCAGAGCGCCCCAAAATCCCCCAGAGCGCCCCAAAATCCCCCTGGATCACCCAGAGCGCCCCAAAATCCCCCAGAGCGCCCCAAAATCCTCCTGGATCACTCAGAGCGCCCCAAAATCCTTCTGGATCACTCAGAGCGCCCCAAAATCCCACAGAGTGCCCCAAAATCCCCCTGGATCACCCAGAGCACCCCAAAATCCCCCAGAGCGCCCCAAAATCCCACAGAGCGCCCCAAAATCCCCCTGGACCACCCAGAGCACCCCAAAATCCCTCAGAGTGCCCCAAAATCCCCCTGAATCACTCAGAGCACCCCAAAATCCCCCAGAGCGCCCCAAAATCCCCCTGGATCACTCAGAGCACCCCAAAATCCCTCTGGATCACCCAGAGCACCCCAAAATACCCCAAAATCCCCCTGGACCCCCCCAGAATACCCCAAAATCCCTCTGGACCACCCAGAGCACCCCAAAATCCCTCTGGACCACCCAAAGCACCCCAAAATCCCCCAAAATCCCCCTGGACCCCCCAAAATACCCCAAAATCCTTCTGGACCACCCCAAAATACCCCAAAATCCCTCTGGACCACCCAGAGCACCCCAAAATCGCCCAGAGTGTCCCAAAATCCCGCTGGATCACCCAAAGCTCCCCAAAATCCCCCAGAGCGCCCCAAAATCCCCCAAAATCCCGGATAGAACCGGGATGTCACCAGGATGTCACCGGGGATGTCACTGGGATGTCACCGGGATATCACCAGGGTGTCACCGGGATGTCACCGGGATGTCCCCGTGGTGTCACCAGGGATATCACTGGGGATGTCACCGGGATGTCACCGGGGATGTCACCGGGATATCACCGGGATATCACCGGGAATGTCACCAGGATGGCACCAGGATGTCACCAGGATGTCACCGGGATATCACCGGGATATCACCAGGATGGCACCAGGATGTCACCGGGATAACACCGGGAATGTCCCCGTGGTGTCACCGGGATATCACTGGGATATCACCAGGATGTCACCGGGATGTCACTGGGATGTCACCGGGATGTCACCGGGATATCACCGGGATATCACCAGGATGTCCCCGGGATGTCACCAGGATGTCCCCGGGATGTCACCGGGATATCACCGGGATGTCACCAGGATGTCACCGGGATGTCATCAGGATGTCACCGGGATGTCCCCGGGATATCACCAGGATGTCACCAGGATATCACCGGGATATCACCGGGATATCACTGGGATGTCACCGGGATATCACCAGGATGTCACCGGGATGTCACCGGGGTGTCACTGGGGTGTCACCAAGATGACACCGGGATGTCACCGGGATAGAACCGGGAATGTCCCCGGGGTGTCACCAGGATGTCACCAGGATGTCACCGGGATGTCACCGGGATATCACCGGGATATCACCGGGATGTCACCAGGATGTCCCCGTGGTGTCACCAGGGATATCACCGGGATATCACCGGGGTTATCACCGGGATGTCACCGGGATATCACCGGGATATCACCGGGATATCACCGGGATATCACCAGGATGTTACCGGGATGTCACCGGGCTGTCCCGGCTCTGTCACGTCACGCCCCCTCCCCACGGGACCCCTCCTCACCTGCGGCCCGGTCCCGGCCGCGCGGCTCCGGTTCCTCCTCACGCGGGGTCCCGGTGCTCCGGAAAACCCCGGGAAATCCCGGGGGGGCTGCGGGACCTGCGGGGGGAGACGAGGGTGAGTGCGGAGACCCCCCCGGGACCCCCCCGGAACCCCCCCGGGACCCCCCCGGGACCCCCCCGGGACCCCCCGGGACCCCCCGGGACCCCCCCGGGACCCCCCGGGACCCCCCGGTACCGGTTCCGAGCCCCGAAACGTTCCCGGTGGGCTCAGGGCGACCCGAGAGCCCCGCTCGCCATCCCGGGGCTCCTCCCGGTACGGGTTGCCATGGAAACCGCGGCATCGCATCCCGTGGGATCGTCGGTACCGGTACCGGCACCGCGATCCTCCCCCGGTACCGGTACCGGCACCGCGATCCTTCCCCGGTACCGGTAATGGCACCGCGATCCTTCTCCGGTACCGGTACCGGCACCACAATCCTTCCCCGGTACCGGTAATGGCACCGCGATCCTTCCCCGGTACCGGCACCGGCACCGCGATCCTTCCCCGGTACCGGTACCGGCACCACGATCCTTCCCCGGTACCGGCACCACGATCCTTCCCCGGTACCGGTACCTGCACCGCGATCCTCCCCCGGTACCGGTACCGGCACCGCGATCCTTCCCTGGTACCGGTACCGGCACCGCAATCCTTCCCCGGTACCGGCACCGGCACCGCCGGAGCCGAAATCGCCCGGCTCCGCATCCCGGACATCCCGCGGTTCCGCCGGTACCAGCACCGGGAGCCGGGGGGGGGCGGGACCCGGTTCCGGTGCCGTTCCCGAGCCCCCGGGAGGGAGCGGCCCCGGTGCCGGCGGGAGCGCCCGGTGACAGCGGCGGAGACGCGGCGGGGACGGCAGCGGCCGGCCCGAACCGGCCCCGGCCCCGTTCCCGGTCCCGGTTCCATTCCCGGTACCACTCCCGGTACCATCCCCGTACCCCGCCGCCTCCCGGTACCATTCCCGGAGCCGTTCCCGGAGCCGTTCCCGGTTCTATTCCCGGTTCCATTCCCGATTTCATTCCCGGTTCCATTCCCGGTACCATTCCCGGTTCCATTCCCGGTTCCATTCCCGGTACCATCCCCGTACCCCGCCGCCTCCCGGAGCCATTCCCGGTTCTATTCCCGGTTCCATTCCCGATTTCATTCCCGGTGCCATTCCCGGTACCATTCCCGCTACCGATCCCGGTACCATTCCCTGTTCCATTCCCGTACCCCGCCGCCTCCCGGAGCCACTCCCGGTGCCATTCCCGGTACCATTCCCGGTTCCATTCCCGTACCCCGCCGCCTCCCGGAGCCACTCCCGGTGCCATTCCCGGTACCATTCCCGCTACCGATCCCGGTTCCATTCCCGGTTCCATTCCCGGTTCCATTCCCGGTACCGATCCCTGTTCCATTCCCGGTTCCATTCCCGGTACCGATCCCGGTACCATCCCCATACCCCGCCGCCTCCCGGTTCCGTTCCCGGTACCATCCCCGTACCTGGCTGCTCCCGGTACCATTCCCGCTGCCATTCCCGGTTCCACTCCCGGTACCATCCCCGTACCCGGCGGCCTCCCGGAGCCGTTCTCGGTACCACTCCCGGTACCATTCCCGGTTCCACTCCCGGTACCATTCCCGTACCCGGCGGCCTCCCGGAGCCGTTCTCGGTACCATTCCCGGTTCCATTCCCGGTACCGTTCCCGGTACCGTTCCCGTACCCGGCTGCCTCCCGGAGCCACTCCCGGTACCATTCCCGGTACCGTTCCCGGAGCCGTTCCCGGTACCATTCCCAGTACCGATCCCGGTACCACTCCCGGTTCCATTCCCGGTACCATTCCCGGTACTGTTCCCGCAGTTCCCGGCGCCGTTCCCCGTACCATTCCCGGTTCCACTCCCGGTACCGTTCCCGGTACCGTTCCCGGAGCCGTTCCCGGTACCATTCCCGCTACCGATCCCGGTACCACTCCCGGTTCCATTCCCGGTACCATTCCCGGTACCGTTCCCGTACCTGGCCGCCTCCCGGAGCCGTTCCCGGTACCATCCCCGTACCTGGCCGCCTCTCGGTACCATTCCCGGTTCCATTCCCGGTACCATTCCCGCTACCGATCCCGGTACCATTCCCGGTTCCATTCCCGGTACCGATCCCCGTACCACCCCCGTTCCCCGTCGCCTCCCGGTTCCGTTCCCGGTACCATTCTCGTACCTGGCCGCCTCCCGGAGCCACTCCCGGTACCGATCCCGGTACCATTCCCGGTACCGATCCCGGTACCATTCCCGGTACCGATCCCGGTTCCATTCCCGGTACCGATCCCGGTACCACCCCCGTTCCCCGCCGCTCCCCGCCATCCTCCCGCCTTTGTCCCCGGTGGGAGCGGCAGAAAGGCGGCGGCTCCTCCCAGCCCCGCACCGGGAGCCCCCCGGTGTCCCCCCCGGTGTCCCCGGTACCCCCGGTGTCCCCGGTGCTGTCCCCGTGTCCCTCTGTCCCTCCCTAACCCGAACCCCCGGGAAGGACCCCCCTTCACGGGACCCCCGATTTAAACCCCCGAAATGACGGAAAAAGGGAATTTCTCCTCAATTTAAACCGGAAAATGGAGGATTCCGCCTCATTTTAACCCTCTAAAATAAAATAAAATTGAATTTATTCCTCAATTCCCTCACCTATGGTTTTTTCCCCTCAAAAAAAGCAATTTTTGGACATTTATTTCCGTTTAAAAAGAAGGGTTTCCCTCCGATTAAAGTCCGAAAATGGCCCATAAAAGGTTTTATTTCAATTTAAACTCTTAAAAAATGAGGATTTCTCCTCAGTTTAACCCTTAAGGGGATGAAAAGGGGGGGTTGCCCTCATTTTAAATGTTTTCTCTTACATTTAAACCCGGAAATAACGGGAAATGGGGGTTCCCCGTCGAGGGACGCCCCTGAAATCACGGGAAAATTGAGATTTCCTTAAACCGGACACCGAAAATCGGGGACCGGCGGGGTCCCGGTGCACCGGCGCTTTTTACGGCAGTGTGGCCAGAGCGACGGCGGCGCTTTACGGTGGAGTGGCGGACACTACGGGGCGGCGGCGCTTTACGGCAGTGTGGCCAGAGTGACGGCGGCGCTTTACGGTGGAGTGGCGGACACTACGGGGCACCGGCGCTTTTACGGCAGTGTGGCCAGAGCGGCGGCGGCGCTTTACGGCAGCGCGGTGGGAACGGAGCGGCGGCGGAGGCGCAAAATTCTTTAATTTCCCTTTAACCTCCCCCTTTAGAGCCCTCAAACCCATGGCAGCGTCTCTAAATCTTGTCTAACAATCCCCAAACCGCCCCCTCAGTGCATCCCGGAGCCTCCTGTGATATCCCGGTCCTGCCGCAGTGCCCGCAGTCCCTCTCCAGCCCAGCCCGAAAGCACCAAGTTTTTGAGGAGAAAAGATGATAAAGCAGAGAGAAAAACCTCTTTTTCCTGTTGTTGCCTGCATGATGGAAAAAGGCCAGGAAAAGCTGAGGTGAAAAGGGTGGGAAATGTGAGGGGAAAAGGGTGGGAAATGTGAGGGGGAATGGGCAGAAAACCTGAGGGGAAAAAGAGGGGGAAACGTGAGGGGGAAAGGGCAGAAAATCTGAGGGGAAAAAGAGGGGGAAACGTGAGGGGAAAAAGAGCAGAAAACCTGAGGCAAAAAAGAGCAGGAAAATGTGAGGGGGAAAAGAGCGAGAAAATGTGAGGGGAAAAGAATGGGAAACGTGAGGGGAAAAGAGCAGAAAACCTGAGGGAAAAAAGAGTGGGAAATGTGAGGGGGAAAGGGCAGGAAACCTGAGGGGAAAAAGAGCGGAAAATGTGAGGGGAAAAAGAGCGGGAAACGTGAGGGGAAAAGGGCAGGAACCCTGAGGGGAAAAAGAGGGGGAAACATGAGGGGAAAAAGAGTGGGAAAATGTGAGGATAAAAAGAGAGGGAACATGAGGGGAAAATGTGTGGGAAACATGAGGGGAAAAAGAGCAGGAAAATGTGAGGGGGAAAAGAGCGGGAAACGTGAGGGGAAAAAGAGAAAATGTGAGGGGGAAAAGAGCGGGAAAACGTGAGGGAGAAAAAGAGTGGGAAACGTGAGGGGAAAAAGAGAAAATGTGAGGGGAAAAGAGTGGGAAACGTGAGGGGAAAAAGAGAAAATGTGAGGGGAAAAAGAGCGGGAAAACGTGAGGGAGAAAAAGAGAAAATGTGAGGGGAAAAAGAGCGGGAAAACGTGAGGGAGAAAAAGAGCGGGAAAACGTGAGGGGAAAATGGCCGACGCTCCCTCAGCCGTCCATTCCTGGACGGATGTTCCCTCCCAGCCAAAATCCCAGACAATTCTGACTTTTAAATTTTTTTATTGATTTTTCCATGAAAAATACAAAGAGTCGAGTCCAGGGGTGGGGGCCAGGGAGGTCCCGGTCCCCTCCGAGGGGTCCCGCGGTGCCACAGGGGGGCCCTGGGCACGTTTTGTCCCCGCGTTGGGCCCCCCAAAAATGGGCCGGGGCTGAGGTGGGGACCCCTTATTGCTACTGAATTGGGGGTCCCCTGGCCCCCCCTCCCCAAAATTCCAGGGCTGGATCCCTGGAAGAGGGAGCGGGGGTCAGAGTTTGGGGGTGTGATGGCGGATCTGGACACGGGGGTCGCTCCTAAATACTTATATTAATAATAATTAAAACTACAAGAAGCTTCACACAGGCACGACACAAAAAAACCAGGAGCAGGGAGGGGTTTGGGGAAGGGTCTGGGGGGAAAAAAGAGGCTCCTGGGGAGTGCCAGGATTGGGGAAAACCAGGGAAGAATAGGAAATAAATGGGAAATAAACCACTGAAAAGTGAGAAATTATCCCGACGGCGAAGGGAAAATAAATAAGAATCGCAATAATAATAATAATAATAATAACAATAATAATAATAATAATAACACCAATAATAATTAATAAGAAGAATAATTAAGAATAATTAAGAATAATAACAACGATAAGGAGGATGAGGGAACTCAGGGTCGGGGCTTTTGAGGTGGGGTTCCGCCCTTTTCTTTTTTTGGACAGGAGGCTCCAAGTGGCCAAACTCCAGCAAATGGAGAAATTTGGGGCAAAAAATGCCCATTTTGGAGAATGTGGGAAGGCGGGAGGGGGGGGAAGCGTGAGAAGACACATCCCCTCCCTCCCGGTTTTGGGGATACCAGCGGAATCCCTGGAATTTCAGTGCCACTGACCCCCCAAAACTTGCCTTGACCACACTTGGGGTTCACAAGCCGCTTCCGAGGAACTTGGGGAGCACAAAACAGGTTCTCACCCCCTCTGGAAAGGCGATTTTGGGGTTTTTTTTGGGGAGGGGTGGGATATTTTTAATATTCTGCTATAAAAATAGATGGATTTTGGGTCTCCCTGCGTCAGTCACGCTCCTCCTTACCTGCTAACGGGCAACACGTCTAATTAAAAATGCGATTAATCCTCCTTTTTGTTTCTTTCTCCCCAAAAATTCCTCTCCCACTCCTCCCAAAACATGAAGGAAAAAACATGGAAAGAAGGAGAGAGCGAGCAGACGCCCCCCGCCCCCCCTGTCCCCCCATCCCCGGAGTCCTGGAGTGGAGGGAAGGGGGGGCACAGCCCCCACCTGGACACACCTGGATCAGGTGAGGGGGGGGCACCGCTCCAGGTGGTCCGGCCACTGCCAGAGTGGTGGGGCTTGGGGTACCTGGAGGGGACGGGGTGGGGTCCCAGGTGTGTCCACAGTGTCCTGGGGGGGATCTCCAGGCTTTCCAGGAGCCCCTCCCAGCGCCCTGGAGCACCTGGAGGAGTCCTCAGGATGTCCATCGGGGACAGGTGAGGCCGCCCAGGTGTCCAGGTTGTCCCCACGGTGTCCTCAGTGGCCATGGAGGGGCTCTCGGGGGTCTCCACGGTGTCCGTGGTGCTCGTGGGGTGTCCCCGTGGTCTCTCCGAGGTCTCCAGGTGTGTTTCTCCATCCTGGAGACCCAGGATGTCCTCGGTGTCCATGGAGGGGGCACCCAGGACCTAAAGTTGGGTCTCTCCATGGTCTCCATGGTGCCCATGGAGGGGTCCTTGAGGTCTCCAGGATGTGTTTGGTGCTCATGGGGGTCCCCGAGGTCTCCAGCTGAGTTTCTCCATGTTCTCCATGGTGCTCATGGTGAGATCCCTGAAGGTCCCTGAAGCTCCCCAAGATCTCCAGGTCTCCAGCTGAGTTTCTCCATGTTCTCCATGGTGCTCATGGTGAGATCCCTGAAGCTCCCCAAGATCTCCAGCTGAGTTTCTCCATGTTCTCCATGGTGCTCATGGAGGGGTCCCTGAAGCTCCCCAAGGTCTCCAGGTCTCCAGCTGAGTTTCTCCATGTTCTCCATGGTGCTCATGGTGAGATCCCTGAAGCTCCCCAAGGTCTCCAGCTGAGTTCTCCATGTTCTCCATGGTGCTCATGGAGGGGTCCCTGAAGGTCTCTGAAGCTCCCCAAGGTCTCCAGCTGAGTTCTCCATGTTCTCCATGGTGCTCATGGTGAGATCCCTGAAGCTCCCCAAGGTCTCCAGCTGAGTTTCTCCATGTTCTCCATGGTGCTCATGGTGAGATCCCTGAAGCTCCCCAAGGTCTCCAGCTGAGTTTCTCCATGTTCTCCATGGTGCTCATGGTGAGATCCCTGAAGGTCTCTGAAGCTCCCCAAGGTCTCCAGGCCTCCAGCTGAGTTCTCCATGTTCTCCATGGTGCTCATGGTGAGATCCCTGAAGGTCTCTGAAGCTCCCCAAGGTCTCCAGGTCTCCAGCTGAGTTCTCCATGTTCTCCATGGTGCTCATGGTGAGATCCCTGAAGGTCTCTGAAGCTCCCCAAGATCTCCAGCTGAGTTTCTCCATGTTCTCCATGGTGCTCATGGAAGGATCCCTGAAGCTCCCCAAGGTCTCCAGCTGAGTTCTCCATGTTCTCCATGGTGCTCATGGTGAGATCCCTGAAGGTCTCTGAAGCTCCCCAAGGTCTCCAGGCCTCCAGCTGAGTTCTCCATGTTCTCCATGGTGCTCATGGTGAGATCCCTGAAGCTCCCCAAGATCTCCAGGTCTCTTCCTCCACGGCCCCCATGGTGCCCACGGAGGGGGTCCCCAGAACCTCCAGCTGAGAGCTTCTCCAGGGGGGTCCCGACGGGAGACCCCCGCGCCAGCTGGGGCCCAAACCTCAGGCCTTGTGCTGCTTGGTGGTCTTGAAGGACACCTGGAGCACGCGGTCGCCCAGGCGGTAGCCGTTGAGGCTGGCGATGGCCATGGCCGCCTCCTCGTAGTTGGTCATGGTGACGAAGCCGAAGCCTTTGCACTTGTTGGTGGCGAAGTCGCGGATGACCTTGACGTTGGTGACGGCGCCGAAGGGCCCGAAGAGCTGCCACAGGACGCTCTCGTCCGCCTCCGGGGCCAGGTTGTAGACGAAGATGCACCAGCCCGGGCCGGGGGTCCCCAAGCCCACCCCGGCCAGCGCCGGCACCGCCTCGATGGCCAACGGTGAGAACCTGGGCAGCAGCGACAAGGGGCTGGCCTGGGGTCAGCGGTGGGTGGGGGGACCCTCCTGGGGTCCCCAGGGTGTGGGGATTGGGGGGGGTTTGGGGGGGATTTGGGGGATTTGGGGGCGTTACCTCTTCACCCCGTACGCCACGTTCAGCAAATTGTCCAGGCTGGAGGGGACAAGGTGGCGTTGGAGGGGGACAAACGGGGGTGGCCCTGTGCACAGGGGTGTCCCACCCACCGGGACCCCCCATTCCCAGGGATATTCCACCCTTCCAGGACCCCCATTCCTGGGTCTATCCCACCCCCATTCCCAGGGATATCCCACCCTTCCAGGATCCCCATTCCTGGGGATATCCCACCCCCATTCCCAGGGATATCCCACCCTTCCAGGATCCCCATTCCCAGGGATATCCCACCCTTCCAGGACCCCCATTCCCAGGGATATCCCACCCTTCCAGGACCCCCATTCCCAGGGATATCCCAGCCCCATTCCCAGGGATATCCAAACCCCCATTCCCAGGTCTATCCCACCCTTCCAGGACCCCCATTCCCGGGTCTATCCCACCCTTCCAGGACCCCCATTCCCGGGTCTATCCCACCCTTCCAGGACCCCCATTCCAGGTCTATCCCACCCCCATTCCCGGGTCTATCCCACCCTTCCAGGACCCCCATTCTATCCCCCCCCAGCCCCCTCCCCTCACCGGAATCGCTGTGCTGGGGGGTGCAGGGTCCCGTAGCGCCGGGCTCCGGGGCACAGGCTCAGCAGGGCCCCCCCCGATTTCTGCCCGGGGGTGTTGGCGAACTTGACCGTGATGGGCTCGGCCGCCCCGAGGGGCTTCTGCCCGTGCAGCCCCCGCACGGCCTCCTCGGCCTCCACGCGCTTGTCGAAGCGGATGAAGCCCACCCCCCGCGACACACCTGCGCAGGTGACGCTGGCATCGGAGACACGTCCCCCCCTCCCCAAATTCCCGCCCTCATGGCACCCATGTGGAGACTCTAAAGGGGTCACTGGGAGACCCCCCCGAAAGGGGAGCCCCACCTCTCCAGAACCTTCCAGGACCCCCATTCCCGGGGATATCCAAACCCCCATTCCCAGGGATATCCCATCCCCCAGAACCCCCATTCCCAGGGATATCCAAACCCCCATTCCCAGGGATATCCCACCCTTCCAGGACCCCCATTCCCAGGGATATCCAAACCCCATTCCCAGAGATGTCCCACCCTTCCAGGACCCCCATTCCCAGAGATGTCCCACCCTTCCAGGACCCCCATTCCCAAGGATATCCCACCCTTCCAGGACCCCCATTCCCAGGGATATCCCACCCTTCCAGGACCCCCATTCCCAGGGATATCCAAACCCCCATTCCCAGGGATATCCAAACCCCCATTCCCAGGGATATCCCACACCCATTCCCAGGGATATCCCACCCTTCCAGGACCCCCATTCCTGGGGACATCCCACCCTTCCAGGACCCCCATTCCCAGGGATATCCCACCCCCCAGGACCCCCATTCCCAGGGATATCCAAACCCCCATTCCCAGGGATATCCCACCCTTCCAGGACCCCCATTCCTGGGGACATCCCACCCTTCCAGGACCCCCATTCCCAGGGACACCCCACCCTTCCAGGACCCCCATTCCTGGGGACATCCCACCCTTCCAGGACCCCCATTCCTAGGGATATCCCACCCCCATTCCCAGGCACCCCCCACCCCCCAGGACCTCCCAGAACCATCCCACCCCCTCCAGCATCCCCCAGGACTCTCAGGACGCCCCCACCCCAGGGACCCCCCCACCTCCCCAGGTGGAGCTGGGCCCACCTGGACCCACCTGTGACCTGATCCACGAGGATCCGGGAGGTGATGATCCGGCCGTACTGGGAGAAGAGCTGCTCCATCTCCTTCTGCCCCATGGCCTTGGGCAGGCCGCTCACGTACAGGTTGGCGTCGCGGATGGACGCCGAGCTGGGCCGGGCGTAGGACACCTGGGGGGGACAGGTGAGCCCTCGGGACCCCCCCCAGGGGACAGCGGCCACCCCCACCTGCCCCACAACTGTCCCCTCCACCACAGCATTCACAGGTGCCCCCCTGGAGGATCCCGCCCCAAAATCCCCTCCCAGGTGCCTCCCCCACCCCAAAATCCCCCCCCAGGTGCCTCCCCCACCCCAAAATCCCCTCCCAGGTGCCTCCCCTGCCCCAAAATCCCCCCCCAGGTGTCTCCCCCACCCCAAAATCCCCCCTCAGGTGCCTCCCCCACCCCAAAATCCCCCCTCAGGTGTCTCCCCCGCCCCGAAATCCCCCCCAGGTGCCTCCCCTGCTCCAAAACCCCCTCCCAGGTGCCTCCCCCCACCCCAAAATCCCCCCTCAGGTGTCTCCCCCACCCCAAAATCCCCCCCAGGTGCCTCCCCCACCCCAAAATCCCCTCCCAGGTGCCTCCCCCACCCCAAAATCCCCTCCCAGGTGCCTCCCCCGCCCCAAAATCCCCTCCCAGGTGCCTCCCCCACCCCAAAATCCCCCCCCAGGTGCCTCCCCCGCCCCAAAATCCCCCCTCAGGTGCCTCCCCCACCCCAAAATCCCCGCTCAGGTGCCTCCCACACCCCAAAATCCCCTCCCAGGTGCCTCCCCCATCCCAAAATCCCCCTCCAGGTGCCTCCCCCACCCCAAAATCCACCCCCAGGTGCCTCCCCCACCCCAAAATCCCCCCCCAGGTGTCTCCCCCGCCCCAAAATCCCCTCCCAGGTGCCTCCCCCGCCCCAAAATCCCCCTCAGGTGCCTCCCCCATCCCAAAATCCCCGCTCAGGTGCCTCCCCCGCCCCAAAATCCCCCTCAGGTGCCTCCCCCATCCCAAAATCCCCGCTCAGGTGCCTCCCCCACCCCAAAATCCCCCCTCAGGTGCCTCCCCCACCCCAAAATTCCCACTCAGATGCCTCCCCCGCCCCAAAATCCCCTCCCAGGTGTCTCCCCCACCCCAAAATCCCCCTCAGGTGCCTCCCCCCACCCCAAAATCCCCCTCCAGGTGCCTCCCCCACCCCAAAATCCCCCCCAGGTGCCCACAGCCGTGTCCCCAGGTGCCCACAGCCGTGTCCCCAGGTGCCCACAGCCGTGTCCCCAGGGCACCTTGATGGTCTTGGTCTGCAGCTTGAGGCCGTTGAGGGCCCCGATGGCTCTGTCGGCGTCGCCGGCCTCCACGTAGTTGACGAAGCCATAGCCCAGGCTTTGCCCTGGGGACACCGTGTCACTGTCACCGGGGGGTGGCCCTGTCCCCCGTGTCCCCCCCAAAGCCATCCCTGTTCCTGCTCTGCTCCCCCCCCTCTCCCCCAGATCTGTGTCCTGGAGGGTCCCTGTCCCCCGTGTCCCCAAAGCCACCCCTGTCCCCACTCCACTCCCACCCCTGTCCCCCAGATCCGTGTCCTCACTGTCCCCCAGGGTCCCTGTCCCCCATGTCCCCAAATCCACTCCTGTCCCCCAGGGTCCCTGTCCCCCGTGTCCCCAAATCCACCCTCTCCCCCAGATCTGTGTCCCCGCTGTCCCAGAGGGTCCCTGTCCCCCGTGTCCCCCCCAAAGCCATCCCTGTCCCCCAGATCTGTGTCCTGGAGGGTCCCTGTCCCCTGTGTCCCCAAAGCCATTCCTGTCCCCGCTCTGCTCCCACCCCTGTCCCCCAGATCTGTGTCCTGGAGGGTCCCTGTCCCCTGTGTCCCCAAATCCACTCCTGCCCCCAGGGTCCCTGTCCCCCGTGTCCCCAAAGCCATCCCTGTCCCCAGGGTCCCTGTCCCCCGTGTCCCCAAATCCACCCCTGCCCCCAGGGTCCCTGTCCCCCGTGTCCCCAAAGCCATCCCTGTCCCCACTCCACTCCCACCCCTGTCCCCCAGATCTGTGTTCTGGAGGGTCCCTGTCCCCCGTGTCCCCAAAGCCATCCCTGTTCCTGCTCTGCTCCCACCCCTCTCCCCCAGATCTGTGTCCTGGAGGGTCCCTGTCCCCCGTGTCCCCCCCAAAGCCATCCCTGTCCCCCAGATCTGTGTCCTGGAGGGTCCCTGTCCCCTGTGTCCCCAAAGCCATTCCTGTCCCCACTCTGCTCCCACCCCTGTCCCCCAGATCTGTGTCCTCACTGTCCCAGAGGGTCCCTGTCCCCCATGTCCCCAAATCCACCCCTGTCCCCCAGGGTCCCTGTCCCCCATGTCCCCAAATCCACCCCTGTCCCCCAGGGTCCCTGTCCCCCATGTCCCCAAATCCACCCCTGTCCCCCAGGGTCCCTGTCCCCCGTGTCCCCAGATCCACCCCTGTCCCCCAGATCCGTGTCCCTGCTGTCCCAGAGGGTCCCTGTCCCCCGTGTCCCCTCCCCCAGATCCGTGTCCCCGCTGTCCCAGAGGGTCCCTGTCCCCAATGTCCCCACGGACGTGGGACTCCCGCTCAAACCCATGGGGTGACACCGGGGTCACGGGGACAGTGGCAGGGGGACACCAAACCATGCCATGGTCACCGTGTATCCCTGTCCCCAGGTGTCCCCAGGTATCCCCAGGTGTCCCCAGGTGTTCCCAGGTGTGTCCCCAGGTGTCCCCAGGTGTCCCCAGGTATCCCCAGGTGTCCCCAGGTGTCCCCAGGTATCCCCAGGTGTCCCCAGGTGTGTCCCCAGGTGTGTCCCCAGGTGTGTCCCAGGTGTCCCCAGGTGTGTCCCCAGGTGTCCCCAGGTGTCCCCAGGTATCCCCCAGGTATCCCCAGGTATCCCCAGGTATCCCCAGGTGTTCCCAGGTGTCCCCAGGTGTGTCCCCAGGTATCCCCAGGTGTCCCCAGGTATCCCCAGGTGTCCCCAGGTGTTCCCAGGGTGTCCCCAGTATCCCCAGGTGTTCCCAGGTGTCCCCAGGTGTTCCCAGGTGTCCCCAGGTGTCCCCAGGTATCCCCAGGTGTTCCCAGGTGTCCCCAGGTGTCCCCAGGTATCCCCAGGTATCCCCAGGTGTCCCCAGGTGTCCCCAGGTGTGTCCCCAGGTATCCCCAGGTATCCCCAGGTGTTCCCAGGTGTCCCCAGGTGTCCCAGGTGTCCCCAGGTATCCCCAGGTATCCCCAGGTGTTCCCAGGTGTCCCCAGGTGTCCCAGGTATCCCCAGGTATCCCCAGGTGTCCCCAGGTGTCCCCAGGTGTCCCCAGGTATCCCCAGGTGTCCCCAGGTGTCACCGTGTCCCATTTCCCGTGTCCCGTGTCCCCTGCCTGTACCGGTGACCTTGTCCCGGACGAGCTTGCAGGACTCGATGTCCCCGAGGCTCCCGAAGAGGCTCCTCAGCTCCTCCTGGCTCATGGACTGGGGCAGGTAATTGACGATCAGGTTGGTTTTGCTGTCATCGGTCACCGCAGGGGGACCCGGGGGGGCCCCGTTGGGCAGCGCCGCCGCCACCCCCGGGCCTGGCACGGCCACCACCGGGACGGGGACGGGGACGGGGCCACAGCCCGATGGCCCCGCGGTGCTGGGAGCCTGCGCCTCCACCGTGCTCAGGATCTGCTGAGGGGACAGCGGGTGTCACAGGGGGACACTGCGGGACACGGGGACAAGTGTGGGGACAGGGACACGGGGACAGCGAGGGCATGGGGACAAGTGTGGGGACAGGGACATGGGACAGGGACATGAGGACAATGAGGGCATGGGGACAACAGGAGTGTGGGGACAGGGACATGGGGACAGTAAGAGACATGGACATGGGGACAGGGACATGGGGACAGTGAAGGGACAGGGACATGGGGACAACAGGAGTGTGGGGACAGGGACATGGGGACAGCGAGGGCATGGGGACAAGTGTGGGGACAGGGACATGGGGACAGAGACATGGGGACAGGGACATGGGGACAGGGACATGGGGACAGGGACATGGGGACAGTGAGGGCACGGGGACAACAGGAGTGTGGGGACAGGGACATGGGGACAACAGGAGTGTGGGGACAGGGACATGGGGACAGGGACATGGGGACAGGGACATGGGGACAGGGACATGGGACAACAGGGAGTGTGGGGACAGGGACATGGGGACAGCGAGGGCACGGGGACAAGTGTGGGGACAGGGACATGGGGACAGGGACATGGGGACAGTGAGGGCACGGGGACAAGTGTGGGACAGGGACATGGGGACAGGGACATGGGGACAACAGGAGTGTGGGAACAGGGACATGGGGACAGTGAGGAGACAGAGACAATGGGAGTGTGGGGACAGGGACATGGGGACAGTGAAGGGACAGGGACATGGGGACAGGGACATGGAGACAGTGAGAGACAGGGACATGGGGACAGGGACATGGGGACAGTGAGGGCACGGGGACAACAGGAGTGTGGGACAGGGACATGGGGACAGAGACATGGGGACAGGGACATGGGGACAGGGACATGGGGACAGTGAGGGCATGGGGACAACAGGAGTGTGGGGACAGAGAGGGGACAGGGACAAGGGGACAAGTGAGAGACAGGGACATGGGGACAGGGACATGGGGACAGTGAGGGGACAGGGACAACAGGAACATGGGTACAGAGAGGGGACAATGAGGGGATAGGGACAACAGATTATGGGGATGGTGAGGGGACAGGGACATGGGGACAGCAAAGGGATAGGGACATGGGGACAGGGCCATGGGGACAGTGAGGGGACAGAGACATGGGGACATGGGGGCAGTGAGGACACAGGGACAACAGGATTATGGAGACAGGGATGGGACAGGGCCATGGGGACAGGGAGGGGACAGGGACAGTGTGGGTTCATGAGGACAGGGAGGGGACAGGGCCGTGGGGCCATGGGGACACTGAGGGGACAGGAACATGGGGACAGTGAGGGGACAGTGACAACAGGATTATGGGGACAGTGAGGGGACAGGGCCATGGGGACACTGAGGGACAGGAACAACAGGGCCATGGGGACACTGAGGGGACAGGGAGGGGACAGGGCCATGGGGACACTGAGGGGACAGGAACAGCGTTCGTGAGGACGCGGAGGGGACAGAGCCACATGGGGACGCTGGGCCGGTGGGGACAGTGCGGGGACAGGGCCAGCGGGGGGCGGAGCCATGGGGACATGGGGACAGTGACACCCCGGGTGGGGCCGTGGGGGACAATCCCCCCCATTGTGCAGCAGCGCCCCCGCCCCTTCCCCCCCTCCCCAACCGCGCGGGGTGGGTGACAATGGCCCTTTGTCACCGGGTGATGGGGACACCCGGGGCCACCAGCCACGGCCCCGGGGGGCGTGGGGGGACAGCGACACGCGGGGACAGCGACACACGTGTCGCCTGTGCCCCCCCCCCCCCCCCACCCCCATACACCCCCCTCCTCAAAACGGCGGCGGTTTTGGGGAGGGGTCCCCGCCCCTCCCTTGCACACGCGTGTCCCTGCAGGTGCCACACGCGTGTGACGCCGTGTCCCCACCCGAGCGTGTCACACGCTCCCGGGGCCGGGGAGGGGGGGGACACGAAGATAAAGGGGGAGGGGGGGGGGATGAGGGTGGGAATTCGGGGAGGGGGGGAGGGGGAGGGAATGAAAAACCCGGGGGGATCCCCGCAATCCCCCTCCCCACCCCATTCCTACCGTCACCATCGTGTCACCGCGGGGGGGGGGGGGGGGTCCCCGCACGGCCCCGAGGGCTCGGGGGGCCCGGGGGGGAGCCCGGGGGTCTCCGGGGGTCGCGGCGGCGGTACCGGGAGCTGCGAGCGGGCGGCCCCGTCGGTCCTTTAAACGTCCTTGGGCGGGCGCGGGGCGGGGCCCCCCAAAAACCGCCCCCCCCTCCCCACAACCCCCCCCCCTTTCTCCCGAGATGGTTCCGTCCGCGCACCCCCCCCCCCCCCCACCCCACAAAGGTGGGTCCGACCGTCCCCCCCCCCCCAAAAAAAGAGATGGGTCAGCCCGGCCCCCTCCCCCCTCCCAAAAAAGAACCGCCCCCCCCCTTCCCCTCCCCCCCCCTTCCAGGAGCCCCCCGAGACCCCCCCAAGGCCCCGCCCACCGGAGGAGGAGGAGGAGGAGGAGGAGGAGGAGGAGGAAGGACGGGGAGGGACGCGGAGAAGGAAGAAAGAGGGAATGGAGGAGGAGGAGGAGGAGGAGGAAGGACCGGGGAGAGGGAGGGATGGAGGAGGAGGAGATGAAGGAGAAGGAAGAGAAGGGACGGAGAGGAAGAGGAGGGAGATGGAGAAAGAGGAGGAGGAGGATGATGAAGGAAGAGGGAGGGAGATGAAGGAAGAGGAAGAGGAGGGTGATGAAGGAAGAGGATGATGAAGGAAGAGGAGGTGATGAAGGAAGAGGAGGGAGATGAAGGAGAGGAAGAGAAGGGAGATGAAGGAAGAGGAAGGTGATGAAGGAAGAGGATGATGAAGGAGAAGGAAGATGGATGAAGGAAAAGGAAGGTGATGAAGGAGAAGGAAGAGGAAGGTGATGAAGGAAGAGAAGGGACGGAGAGGAAGAGGAAGGTGATGAAGGAGAAGGAAGGTGATGAAGGAGAGGAAGAGGAGGATATGAAGGAAGAGGAGGATGATGAAGGAGAAGAGGGTGATGAAGGAAGAGGAAGAGGAGGGTGATGAAGGAAGAGAAGGGACGGAGAGGAAGAGGAGGGTGATGAAGGAGAAGGAGGATGATGAAGGAAGAGAAAGGTGATGAAGGAGAAGGAAAAGGAGGATGATGAAGGAAGAGGAGGGTGATGAAGGTCGCGGACGGGCGGGCGCCGCCGCCGCCGCCGCTTCAGCACCGGGGACAGCGCCGAGCTCCGGCCCGCCTCCCCCGGGGGCAGCGCCGGGACCCCCGAAATGGGGAGGGGGCAGCGACCCCCGAAATGGGGAGGGGGCAGCGACCCCCGAAATGGGGAGAGAGCCGAGACCCCCGAAATGGGGAGGGGACAGCAGCGAGACCCCCGAAATGGGGAGGGGGCAGCGACCCCCGAAATGGGGAGGGGGCAGCGCCGAGACCCCGAAATGGGGAGGGGGCAGCGCTGAGACCCCCGAAATGGGGAGGGGGCAGCGCTGAGACCCCCGAAATGGGGAGGGGGCAGCGACCCCCGAACATGGGGAGGGGGCAGCAGCGAGGGGCCCCCATCCCCCCCGGGACCCCTCCCAAGACCCCCGAGAGAAGCGGCGCCACCAAAATTCCTGATTTTAATGAATTTGGGGGGTCCTGGAGGGGCTGGGACACCCCGGGGGGGGGGGTCGGGGGGTCTGTGCCCCCCCCCAGTGTCCCCAAACCCCCCAGGTGACCCCAGGGGGGGACAACGACAATGAGGAAATAAATAACAGGTGAGGGGGGAGGGCAGCAGGGTCACCTGGGGGGTCACAGGGTCACCTGGGGGGGGGGGGGGGGACATTTGGGGACACCCCCGATGGGGTCCCTCAGGTGCTCAGGGTCACCTGGGGGGGTCACAGGGTCACCTGAGGGGTCACAGGGTCACCTGAGGGGGGGGGGGGACATTTGGGGACACCCCCGGTGGGGTCCCTCAGGTGCTCAGGGTCACCTGGGGGGGTCACAGGGTCACCTGAGGGAGGGGGGGGGGACATTTGGGGACCAATGGGGTCCCTCAGGGGGTCCCGGGGAGGGGCTCAGGACCCCCCCCCCCAGGTGGTTCTTCTTCATCTTCAGGTGCAGCCCCAGGTACATCAAGGGGTCCCAGAGAGCAGGTGAGGGCCCAGGTGAGTCTGGGGGGGGGCCCAGGTGAGTCTGGGGGGGCCCAGGTGAGTCCAGAGGGGTCCCAGGTGAGTCTGGGTGGGCCCAGGTGAGGGCCCAGGTGACTCCAGGGGGGTCTCAGGTGAGTCCAGGGGGATTCCAGGTGAGTCCAGGGCAGCCCAAGTGACTCCAGAGGGTCCCCAGGTGACTCCAGGGGGGTCTCAGGTGACTCCAGGGGGTCTCAGGTGAGTCCAGGGCAGCCCAAGTGACTCCAGAGGGTCCCCAGGTGACTCCAGGGGGGTCTCAGGTGAGTCCAGAGGGGTCCCAGGTGAGTCTGGGGGGGCCCAGGTGAGCCCAGGTGAGTCCAGGGTGGGCCCAGGTGACTCCAGGGGGGTCCCAGGTGAGTCCAGGGGGTCCTCAGGTCACTCCAGGGGGGATCCCAGGTGACTCCAGGGGGTCCCCAGGTGAGTCCAGGTGACTCCAGAGGTGTCTCAGGTGACTCCAGGGGATCCCGGGTGACTCCAGGGGGTCCCCAGGTGACTCCAGGGGGGTCCCAGGTGACTCCAGGGGATCCCAGGTGACTCCAGGGGGGTCCCAGGTGACTCCAGGGTGGGCCCAGGTGAGTCCAGGTGATTCCAGGTGAGCCCAGGTGAGTCCAGGGGGTCCCCAGGTGACTCCAGGGTGGGCCCAGGTGAGTCCAGGTGATTCCAGGTGAGCCCAGGTGAGTCCAGGGGGTCCCAGGTGACTCCAGGGGGTCCCCAGGTGACTCCAGGGGATCCCAGGTGAGGCCAGGTGACTCCAGGGGGTCCCCAGGTGACTCCAGGGGGTCCCAGGTGAGTCCAGGGGGTCCCCAGGTGAGTCCAGGGGGTCCCCAGGTGACTCCAGAAGGGTCCCAGGTGACTCCAGGGGATCCCAGGTGAGCCCAGGTGACTCCAGGGGGGCCCAGGTGAGTCCAGGGGGGTCCCAGGTGACTCCAGGGGATCCCAGGTGACTCCAGGGGATCCCAGGTGACTCCAGGGTGGGCCCAGGTGAGTCCAGGTGATTCCAGGTGAGCCCAGGTGAGTCCAGGGGGTCCCCAGGTGACTCCAGGGGGTCCCCAGGTGACTCCAGGGGGTCCCCAGGTGAGTCCAGGGGGTCCCCTACGTGCCACGGGGCTCGGGGTGACTCTTGAGCCCCCCGTGTCTCCTCATGTGCCACGTCAGGGACGCGCGCTGGCGGCAGCGGTACCCGCACACCTCGCACCTGTGGGGGTCAGGGGGGGGTCAGGTGTGTCTGGGGACCCCTCCCCACCTTTTTGGGGGGGTTCCCTCCGTCCTGGGGGGGTCACTCACTGCAGGGGGGTCTCGCCGGTGTGGGTCCTCCTGTGGACCTCCAGGTGGTTCTTGCGCTTGAAGGATTTCCCGCAGGTGTCACAGGTGAACTCCCGCACACCTGGGGGGACACGGGGGGGACATGGGGGGACACACCTGAGAGGGACACACCTGAGAGAGGACACACCTGAGAGGGGACACACCTGAGAGGGGACACACCTGAGAGAGGGGACACACCTGAGAGAGGGGACACACCTGAGAGGGGACACACCTGAGAGAGGAGCACCTGAGAGGGGACACACCTGAGAGAGGAGCACCTGAGAGGGGACACACCTGAGAGAGGAGCACCTGAGAGGGGACACACCTGAGAGAGGACACACCTGAGAGAGGACACACCTGAGAGGTGACACACCTGAGAGGGGACACACCTGAGAGAGGGGACACACCTGAGAGGGGACACACCTGAGAGAGGAGCACCTGAGAGAGGACACAGCTGAGAGGGGACACACCTGAGAGAGGAGCACCTGAGAGGGGACACACCTGAGAGGGGACACACCTGAGAGAGGAGCACCTGAGGGGACACACCTGAGAGGGGACACACCTGAGAGAGGGGACACACCTGAGAGAGGGGACACACCTGAGAGGGGACACACCTGAGACAGGACACACCTGAGAGAGGACACACCTGAGAGGGGACACACCTGAGAGGGGACACACCTGAGAGAGGGGACACACCTGAGAGAGGACACACCTGAGAGAGGGGACACACCTGAGAGGGGACACACCTGAGAGAGGACACACCTGAGAGGGGACACACCTGAGAGAGGACACACCTGAGAGGGGACACACCTGAGAGAGGACACACCTGAGAGGGGACACACCTGAGAGGGGACACACCTGAGAGAGGGGACACACCTGAGAGAGGACACACCTGAGAGAGGACACACCTGAGAGGGGACACACCTGAGAGAGGGGACACACTGAGAGGGGAGCACCTGAGAGAGGACACACCTGAGAGAGGGGACACACCTGAGAGGGGACACACCTGAGAGAGGGGACACACCTGAGAGAGGGACACACCTGAGAGGGGACACACCTGAGAGGGGACACACCTGAGAGAGGGGACACACCTGAGAGGGGGACACACCTGAGAGGGGACACACCTGAGAGAGGGGACCACACCTGAGAGAGGACACACCTGAGAGGGGACACACCTGAGAGAGGAGCACCTGAGAGGGGACACACCTGAGAGGGGACACACCTGAGAGAGGAGCACCTGAGAGAGGAGCACCTGAGAGAGGACACACCTGAGAGGGGACACACCTGAGAGAGACACACCTGAGAGAGGACACACCTGAGAGGGGACACACCTGAGAGAGGACACACCTGAGAGGGGGACACACCTGAGAGAGGAGCACCTGAGAGGGGACACACCTGAGAGGGGACACACCTGAGAGAGGACACACCTGAGAGGGGACACACCTGAGAGAGGACACACCTGAGAGGGGACACACCTGAGAGAGGAGCACCTGAGAGGGGACACACCTGAGAGGGGACACACCTGAGAGGGGACACACCTGAGAGAGGACACACCTGAGAGAGGACACACCTGAGAGGGGACACACCTGAGAGGGGACACACCTGAGAGAGGAGCCACCTGAGAGGAGACACACCTGAGAGAGGAGCACCTGAGAGGGGACACACCTGAGAGGGGACACACCTGAGAGAGGACACACCTGAGAGGGGACACACCTGAGAGGGGACACACCTGAGAGGTGACAAAACCTGAGAGGGGACACACCTGAGAGAGGAGCACCTGAGAGGAGACACACCTGAGAGGGGACACACCTGAGAGGGGACACACCTGAGAGAGGACACACCTGAGAGAGGGACACACCTGAGAGGGGACACACCTGAGAGGGGACACACCTGAGAGGGGACACACCTGAGAGGGGACACACCTGAGAGAGGAGACACACCTGAGAGAGAACACACCTGAGAGGGGACACACCTGAGAGAGGACACACCTGAGAGGGGACACACCTGAGAGAGGACACACCTGAGAGGGGAGCACCTGAGAGGGGACACACCTGAGAGGGGACACACCTGAGAGGTGACAAACCTGAGAGGGGACACACCTGAGAGGGGACACACCTGAGAGGGGACACACCTGAGAGAGGACACACCTGAGAGAGGGGACACACCTGAGAGGTGACACACCTGAGAGGGGACACACCTGAGAGGGGACACACCTGAGAGAGGAGCACCTGAGAGAGGACACACCTGAGAGGGGACACACCTGAGAGAGGAGCACCTGAGAGGGGACACACCTGAGAGAGGAGCACCTGAGAGGGGACACACCTGAGAGGGGACACACCTGAGAGGGGACACACCTGAGAGGGGACACACCTGAGAGAGGGGACACACCTGAGAGGGGACACACCTGAGAGGGGACACACCTGAGAGAGGACACACCTGAGAGGGGACACACCTGAGAGGGGACACACCTGAGAGAGGACACACCTGAGAGGGGACACACCTGAGAGAGGGGACACACCTGAGAGAGGGGACACACCTGAGAGAGGGGACACACCTGAGAGAGGAGCACCTGAGAGAGGAGCACCTGAGAGGGGACACACCTGAGAGAGGGACACACCTGAGAGAGGGACACACCTGAGAGAGGGGACACACCTGAGAGAGGACACACCTGAGAGGGGACACACCTGAGAGAGGGGACACACCTGAGAGAGGACACACCTGAGAGGGGACACACCTGAGAGAGGGGACACACCTGAGAGAGGACACACCTGAGAGAGGGGACACACCTGAGAGAGGACACACCTGAGAGGGGACACACCTGAGAGAGGGGACACACCTGAGAGAGGACACACCTGAGAGGGGACACACCTGAGAGAGGGGACACACCTGAGAGAGGACACACCTGAGAGGGGACACACCTGAGAGGGGACACACCTGAGAGAGGACACACCTGAGAGGGGACACACCTGAGAGGGGACACACCTGAGAGGGGACACACCTGAGAGAGGAGCACCTGAGAGGGGACACACCTGAGAGGGGACACACCTGAGAGAGGAGCACCTGAGAGAGGAGCACCTGAGAGAGGAGCACCTGAGGGGACACACCTGAGAGGGGACACACCTGAGAGGGGACACACCTGAGAGAGAACACACCTGAGAGAGGACACAGCTGAGAGGGGACACACCTGAGAGGGGACACACCTGAGAGGTGACACACCTGAGAGGGGACACACCTGAGAGAGGGGGACACACCTGAGAGAGGACACACCTGAGAGGGGACACACCTGAGAGGGGACACACCTGAGAGGTGACACACCTGAGAGGTGACACACCTGAGAGGGGACACACCTGAGAGGTGACACACCTGAGAGAGGAGCACCTGAGAGGGGACACACCTGAGAGAGGGGACACACCTGAGAGAGGACACACCTGAGAGAGGGGACACACCTGAGAGGGGACACACCTGAGAGAGGGGACACACCTGAGAGGGGACACACCTGAGAGAGGAGCACCTGAGAGGGGACACACCTGAGAGAGGAACACCTGAGAGGGGACACACCTGAGAGGGGACACACCTGAGAGGGGACACACCTGAGAGGGGACACACCTGAGAGAGGGGACACACCTGAGAGGGGACACACCTGAGAGGGGACACACCTGAGAGAGGAGCACCTGAGAGGGGACACACCTGAGAGGGGACACACCTGAGAGGGGACACACCTGAGAGGGGACACACCTGAGAGAGGACACACCTGAGAGGGGACACACCTGAGAGGGGACACACCTGAGAGGGGACACACCTGAGAGAGGGGACACACCTGAGAGAGGGGACACACCTGAGAGGGGACACACCTGAGAGGGGACCATGTGCCAGCACAGGGGATTCACCAGGTAAAACCTTGAGCAGAGAGGATTTTGGGGGGACAAAGGTGGGATTTTTGGGGGACACACACACCTGGGGGCTCACCTGAGAGGTAACCACGTGCCAGCACAGGTTTGGGAAGTGCCCAGGTAAAAACCTCGTGGAGGGAGGAGAATTTTGGGAGGACAAAGGTGGGATTTTGGGGACACACACACACCTGGGGGCTCACCTGAGTGGATGGAGGGAGGGGGATTTTTGGGGAGGACAAAGGTGGGATTTTGGGGAGGACAAAGAGGGGATTTTGGGAGGACAAAGGTGGGATTTTGGGGCACACACACACACCTGGGCTCTCACCTGAGTGGACGCCCATGTGCCGGCGCAGGTAAAAACCTCGTGAAGGGAGGATTTTGGGAGGACAAAGAGGGGATTTTGGGGAGGACAAAGGTGGGATTTTTGGGGAGGACAAAGGTGGGATTTTTGGGAGGACAAAGGTGGGATTTTGGGGCACACACACACCTGGGCTCTCACCTGAGTGGATGGAGGGAGGGGATTTTTGGGGGACAAAGGGGGGATTTTGGGGGGACAAAGGTGGGATTTTTGGGGGACAAAGGTGGGATTTTTGGGGGGACAAAGGTGGGATTTTGAGGGGACAAAGGTGGGATTTTGGGGCACACACACACCTGGGGGCTCACCTGAGTGGATGGAGGGAGGGGGATTTTTGGGGAGGACAAAGGGGGGATTTTTGGGGGGACAAAGGTGGGATTTGGGGGGAACAAAGGTGGGATTTTTGGGGGGACAAAGGGGGGATTTTTGGGGGGACAAAGGTGGGATTTTGGGGCACACACACACCTGGGCTCTCACCTGAGTGGATGGAAGGAGGGGGATTTTGGGGAGGACAAAGGGGGGATTTGGGGGGACAAAGGTGGGATTTTTGGGGGGAGAAAAGTGGGATTTTGGGAGGACAAAGGTGGGATTTTTGGGAGGACAAAGAGGGGATTTGGGAGGACAAAGGTGGGATTTTGGGGCACACACACACCTGGGCTCTCACCTGAGTGGCTGGAAGGAGGGGGATTTTGGGGAGGACAAAGGTGGGATTTTTGGGAGGACAAAGGTGGGATTTTGGGGGACACACACACACACCTGGGCTCTCACCTGACTGGATGGAGGGAGGGGGATTTTTGGGGAGGACAAAGGTGGGATTTTTGGGGGGAGAAAAGTGGGATTTTGGGAGGACAAGGTGGGATTTTTGGGGGACAAAGGGAGGATTTTTGGGAGGACAAAGGTGGGATTTTTGGAGGGACAAAGGTGGGATTTTGGGAGGACAAAGATGGGATTTTGGGGCACACACCACACACCTGGGCTCTCACCTGAGTGGACGCCCATGTGCCGGCGCAGGTGCTGTGCCAGGTAAAAGCTCTTCCGCAGCCGGGCTGGGGGCACACCTGGCTGCGGCCCCTGCGGTGCGCCAGCTTCAGGTGGCTCTGGGGGAGGGGGACAGGTGAGGGAGGGGAACCTGCCCAGGTGAGTTGGGGGCGGGGTTTTCTCCCTTCTCCAGGTACCTGGAAGCTGCTGGCGGCGCTGAACTCCTGCCCGCAGCCGGCGTGGGGACAGCTGAGGGGTGAGGGGGGGTCCTCTGGGGAGGGGGCTCGGCCCCGTCTGCTCCGCCGGCGCCTGCAGAGCCGGGTGAGCGTCCCCTCCCCTCCTCAAAAGGTGGGGGACAGGTATCAAAGCAGCCGTGTCTGACCCACCTGAGACCCCTCCCCCAAAATAACTCCCCGAAAATCCTCGATCTCCCCGGATAAAACAACCCCTGACCCCCCACGAGCCTCCCAGGTGCTCCCCCCGTTTCTCACACGCTCAGGTAAAACCTGAACCCCACCCTAAGCCCCCTCCCCACCCCAGGGACACCCCCAAACCCCCTCCCCACCCCAGGGACACCCCCAAAGCCCCCAGACACCCCCAAACCCGCCCAGGGACACCCCCAAACCCCCTCCCCACCTCAGGGACACCCCCAAACCCCCCAGGGACACCCCCAAACCCCCCTAGGGACACCCCCAAACCCCCTCAGGACACCCCCAAACCCCCCTAGGGACACCCCCCCCAAACCCCCTCCCCACCCCAGGGACACCCCCAAACCCCCCCTAGGGACACCCCCAAACTCCCTCCCCAGCCCAGGGACACCCCCAAACCCCCCCAGGGACCCCCCAAACCCCCCAGGGACACCCCCAAACCCCCCCCCCCAGTGCCCCCCAGGGCCCCCCGACCTCTCTGGCTCTTTGGGGATCTCGTAGATGATCGTGGACCCCTCGCTCTCCTCGGCCGGGGGGGGCTCCCGGGGGGGGCTCCGGAGGGGGGGGCTCTGCGGGGGGAGGGGGCAGCTCCTCCTGCTTCAGCCTCAGCACGGGATCCTCCTCATCCTCCTCTGCCATCAGTGGGGGCCGGTGAGACCCCCCCGGGGGACCCCAACACCTGACCCAGCCCATTTTACACCCTCACCCCCCTTTTTTCCCCCCAAATCCCCCCCTAACCCCGCCCCCCTACACCACCTGTTTTAGGCAGGTGTGGCTCCACGGGGGGGGCGGGGAAGGCTCCCCCCCTTCCAGCAGCACCTCGTGCCCCCCCACATCCAAGTGCAGCCCCCCAAAGCCTCACAGCCCGGCCCGGCGAGGATGAGGAGGGGGGGTCCCTGCAGGAGGGTGGGCCGGGCTGGGAGGGGGAGGGGGACACAAACCACGGCCTCCAGAGCCTCGGGGGGGGGGGCTGGACCCCCGGGGGGGGGCGCTGGGACCGTGGGACCCCCCCCAGGAGCAGCCTCAGAGCCGGAGCTGCAGCCCCCCGAGGAGGAGGAGGAGGAGGAGGAGGAAGAGCCGAGGGCTGCGGAGGGAAGGTGGAGAGTCAAGGGGGGGGGGGGTGTCCCCCCCAAAAAAAACCCCCCCAAAAAAACCCCCCCGAAAAATCCCTCATCAGACCCCAAAATACCTCAGATCCTAAAATCTCATCCCTAAAAATCCTCATCCCTAAAAAATCTCCTCCCAACCCCCCCCCCAGAATTATTCAACCCATCCCCAAAGCCCCCCAAACCCTCCTCTCCCCCTCCCACACCCCCAGGACCCCCAGGACCCCCCCAAACCCTCCCTGCTCACCCCAAACCCCCTCTCACACCCCCAGGACCCCCAAACCCCTCCCTGCTCACCCCAAACCCCCTCCCACACCCCCAGGACCCCCAGGACCCCCCAAAACCCACCCCAAATCCCCCCAAACCCCTCCCTGCTCACCCCAGGACCCCCCCAAACCCCCACCTGCTCACCCCAAACCCCCTCTCACACCCCCAGGACCCCCCAAACCCCACCCTGCTCACCCCAAATCCCCTCTCACACCCCCAGGACCCCCCAAACCCCTCCCTGCTCACCCCAAGTCCCCCCAAACCCCTCCCTGCCTCACCCAAACCCCCCCAAACCCCTCCCTGCTCACCCCAAACCCCCCAAACCCCTCCCTGCTCACCCCAAATCCCCCCAAACCCCTCCCTGCTCACCCCAAACCCCCCCAAACCTCTCCCTGCTCACCCCAAACCCCCCAAACCCCACCCTGCTCACCCCAACCCCCTCTCACACCCCAGGACCCCCCAAACCCCCCCAAACCCTCCCTGCTGACCCCAAACCCCCTCTCACACCCCCAAATCCCCCCAAAACCCCTCCCTGCTCACCCCAAATCCCCTCTCACACCCCCAGGACCCCTCCAAACCCCTCCCTGCTCACCCCAAACCCCTCCCTGCTCACCCCAAACCCCACCCTGCTCACCCCAAATCCCCAAACCCCTCCCTGCTCACCCCAAACCCCCCCAAACCCCTCCTGCTCACCCCAAACCCCTCCCTGCTCACCCCAAACCCCTCCCTGCTCACCCAAACCCCCCAAACCCCTCCCTGCTCACCCCAAACCCCTCTCACACCCCCAGGACCCCCCAAACCCCTCCCTGCTCACCCCAAACCCCCCCAAACCCCTCCCTGCTCACCCCAGGACCCCCCAAATCCCTCCCTGCTCACCCCAAATCCCCTTTTCCCCCCTCCCACCCCCCCAAAACCCACCCTGCTCACCCCAAATCCCCCAAACCCCACCCTGCTCACCCCAAACCCCCTCCACACCCCAGGACCCCCCAAACCCCTCCCTGCTCACCCAAACCCCCCCAAACCCCTCCCTGCTCACCCCAAACCCCCTCTCACACCCCCAGGACCCCCAATCCCCCCCAAACCCCTCCCTGCTCACCCCAAACCCCCCCAAACCCCACCCTGCTCACCCCAAACCCCCCCAAACCCCACCCTGCTCACCCCAAATCCCTCTCACACCCCCAGGACCCCCCAAACCCCCCCAAACCCCTCCCTGCTCACCCCCAACCCCCTCTCCCCCTCCCCTCTGACCATCCTCGCCCTCGGAGTCGCTGAGTGGCCGCAGGGGCGAGTGCAGGTCCTGGAAGTAGCGGTGGCCACGCTCACATTGCCACACGGCCGTGGTGTAGAGCCCGACCGACGGGTCCAGCTCCGCCAGCCGCGGCTCGTACGGGCAGCGCTGCCGGTGGTCCTCGTACCAGATCACCGCGTGCCGCAGGCAGTTCACGTTCCGGCGGCGCCCTGCGGCACGGGGGAGAGCACAGAGGGGAGCTGAGGGCTACCGGAATTGGGTGTGGGCTACTAAAGTGGGGTATGGGCTACCAGAATCGGGTATGGGCTACTAAAGTGGGGTATGGGCTACCAGAATCGGGTATGGGCTACCAAACCAGGTATGGGCTACCAGAATCGGGGATGGGCTACTAAAGTGGGGTATGGGCTACCAGAATCGGGTATGGGCTACCAAAACCAGGTATGGGCTACCAGAATCGGGTATGGGCTACCAAAGTGGGGTATGGGCTAACAAGGGGAAAATGGGCTACCAAAACCAGGTATGGGTCACCAAAGTCAGGTATGGGCTACCAAAGGGGAAAATGGGCTACCAAAACCAGGTGTGGGCTACCAAAACCAGGTGTGGCTTACCAAAGTGGGGTATGGGCTACCAAAGTGGGGTATGGGCTAACAAAGGGGAAAATGGGCTACCAAAACCAGGTATGGGCTACCAAAACCAGGCATGGGCTACCAAAACCAGGTATGGGTCACTAAAGTCAGGTATGGACTACCAAGTGGGGTATGGGCTACCAAAGTGGGGTATGGGCTACCAAAGGGGAAAATGGGCTACCAAAGGGGAAAATGGGCCACCAAAGTGGGGTATGGGCTACCAAAGTGGGGTATGGGCTACCAAAACCAGGTATGGGCTACCAAAATCAGGTGTGGGCTACCAAAACCAGGTGTGGGCTACCAAAACCAGGTATGGGTCACCAAAGTCAGGTATGGGCTACGAAACGGGGGTATGGGCACCAAAGATGGGATATGGGCTACCAAAGTGTGGTATGGGCTACCAAACTGGGGTATGGGCTACCAAAATCAGGTGTGGGCTACCAAAACCAGGTATGGAGCACCAAACGGGGGTATGGGCTACCAAAGATAGGGTATGGGCTACCAAAGGGGGTATGGGGCACCAAATTCATTCCCAGCCCCCCCAGATCCGTTCCCACCCCCCCAAATCCATTCCCAGCCCCCCCAGATCCGTTCCCAGCCCCCCCAAATCCAGTCCAGCCCCCCAGATCCGTTCCCAGCCCCCCCAGATCCGTTCCCACCCCCCAGATCCGTTCCCAGCCCCCCAGATCCGTTCCCAGCCCCCCCAAATCCGTTCCAGCCCCCCCAGATCCGTTCCAGCCCCCCCAGATCCGTTCCCAGCCCCCCCAGATCCGTTCCCAGCCCCCCCAGATCTGTTCCCAGCCCCCCCAGATCCGTTCCCACCCCCCAGATCCATTCCAGCCCCCCAGATCCGTTCCCAGCCCCCCCAGATCCGTTCCCACCCCCCCAGATCCGTTCCACCCCCCAGATCCGTTCCCAGCCCCCCCAAATCCATTCCACCCCCCAAATCCGTTCCCAGCCCCCCCAAATCCATTCCCCAGCCCCCCAGATCCGTTCCCAGCCCCCCCAAATCCAGTCCCAGCCCCCCAGATCCGTTCCAGCCCCCCCCAAATCAGTTCCAGCCCCCCCAGATCCGTTCCCAGCCCCCCCAGATCCGTTCCCAGCCCCCCAGATCCGTCCCAGCCCCCCAGATCCGTTCCAGCCCCCCAGATCCGTTCCAGCCCCCCCAGATCCGTTCCAGCCCCCCCAAATCCGTTCCCCGGCCCCCCAAATCCCTTTTCTCTCACTTTTCTTGCGTTTGGGTTTTTTCGGAGCTGCTCCCAGGTTTGCTGCGGACACAGAGCGGGGGGGGAGGGGAGGGGGCTTCAGCAGGACCCCAGAGCCTTCCTCCCCCCCAGCCTCCTCTTCCTCATCCTCATCCTGCTCTCTCAGCCCGGCCTTCCTCCCCCCCAGCCTCCTCTTCCTCATCCTCATCCTGCTCCCTCAGCCCGGCCTTCCTCCCCCCAGCCTCCTCTTCCTCATCCTCATCCTGCTCCCTGAGCCCGGCCTTCCTCCCCCCCAGTCTCCTCTTCCTCATCCTCCTCCTGCACCCTCAGCCCGGCCTTCCTCCCCCCAGTCTCCTCTTCCTCATCCTCCTCCTGCACCCTCAGCCCGGCCTTCCTCCCCCCCAGTCTCCTCTTCCTCATCCTCATCCTGCTCCCTCAGCCCGGCCTTCCTCCCTCCCAGCCTCATGCTCCTCCTCATCCTCCTCATCCATGCACTTTTCTTCCTCATCCTCACCCTTCATCATCCGTCCCCGGCCTTCCTCCTCATCCTCACCATCATCCTCCCCGGCCTTCCTCCTCCTCCTCCTCCTCTCCCCGCCGCTCCCGGCCCGCTCGCGGTGGGAGGAGGAGGAGGAGGAGAAGGAGGAGGAGGAGGAGGAGGAGGAGGAGGAGGAAGGCCGGTACCACCCTCCCCTGCGCCCTTCAGCACCGGGACAGCGCCGGAGCCGCTCCCGGAGCCCGGAGCCCTTCCCAGAGCCCGGAGCCGCTCCCGGAGCCCCCAGACCCCGGAGCCGTTCCCGGAGCCGTTCCCGGAGCCCCGGAGCCGTTCCCGGAACCTTTCCGGAGCCGTTCCCGGTTCCCCGGGCCCGTTCCCAGAGCCCCGGAGCCGCTCCCAGAGCCGTTCCTGGAGCCCCGGAGCCGTTCCCGGTTCCCCGGGCCCCCTCCAGGAGCCGTTCCCGGAGCCGCTCCCGGTTCCCCGGGCCCCCTCCCGGAGCCGTTCCCGGAACCTTTCCCGAGCCGTTCCCGGTTCCCCGGGCCCGCTCCGCCACCCCCCCAGCCCCCGGAGCCGTTCCCGGTCCCCGGGCCCGCTCCGCCACCCCCCAGCCCCCGGAGCCGTTCCCGGTCCCCGGGCCCGCTCCGCCGCCCCCAGCCCCCGGAGCCGTTCCCGGGAGCCGCTCCCGGTTCCCCGGGCCCCCTCCAGGAGCCGTTCCCGGAGCCGTTCCCGGTCCCCAGTCCCGCTCCGCCGCCCCCAGACCCCGGAGCCGTTCCCGGAGCCGCTCCCGGAGCCGTTCCCGGAGCCGTTCCCGGTTCCCCGGTCCCGCTCCGCCGCCCCCAGCCCCCTCAGCGCGGCTCTGTGTGGAACCCCCCCCCCTCCCCACCCTTTCCCCCGCCTCTGCCGTCCCCTCCCCGGTTCCCCCGGTTCCCCGGTTCCCCGGTTCCCCTCCCCGCTCTCACCCGCGCCTCCCGGTGCGCTGCCCGCGCTCCAGCCCCAGCAGGTAGGCCGCCAGCTTGGCATCGCTCCATCCGCTGCGGCGCCTCAGCTCCACCCAGGGCCCGTGCGCCTCTCCCAGGTACACCCGCCGCACGTCGTACTTCTTCCGCGACTCCAGGCGCCGCCGGGCCCGGTCCGTCTCGGTCAGGCGGGGCCGGCCCCGCGCTTTGCGGCCCCCGCCGGGTTCGGGACCCCCGGGACCCCCGGGACCGCCGGGGCCGCGCTCGCCGCGCTCATGCCGCGGCGCGCGAGGGTGACGTCAGCGGCGCGCGGGGGTGACGTCAGAGGGGGTGCAGGCCGCGCGCATGCGCGGTGCTGGGGGGGGAGTTTTTTGGGGGGGTCCCCAATGGGGGTCCCGGACCTGCCCTGAACCCCCCGGGGGGGAAATGTGGGGGTACCGCTACTGAGGGACCCCCGGAATTAACGGGAACATCCCAGCCTGATCAACGGGGATAAACCCCGACTCACCGGGGAGCCCCAAAATTCACCTGGGACCCCCAAAATTCACCTGGGACCCCCCCAAAATTCCCTGGAATCCCCCCAAAACTCATCAGGGACCCCCAAAATTCACCTGGGACCCCCCAAAACTCATCAGGACCCCCAAAATTCACCTGGGACCCCCCCAAAACTCATCAGGGACCCCCCCAAAACTCACCAAGGGAACCCCAAAGTTCACCTGGGAGCCCCAAAATTCACCTGGGACCCCCCAAAACTCATCAGGGACCCCCCCCAAAACTCACCAGAGGCCACCGAATTCACCAGAGACCCCAAAATTCACCAGACCCCCCAAAAACATCTCAGACCCCCTCCCCATTATCCCAGACCCCCCAAAAATCCCAAACCCCCCCAAAACATCTCAAACCCCCCAAAAAACATCCCAAACCCCCCTCCCCATTATCCCAGACCCCCCAAAAACATTTTAGAACCCCCGAAAACATCTCAGACCCCCCCAAAACCCCTTCCCAACATCCAGACCCCCTCCCCATTATCCCAAACCCCCAAAAAACATCCCAGACCCCCCCAAAAACATCCCAAAAACCCCTCCAAACCCCCTCCCCATTATCCCAGACCCCCCAAAAACATCTTAGAACCCCCAAAAAACATCTCAGACCCCCCCAAAAACATCTCAGACCCCCCCAAAAACATCTCAGGTCCCCCAAAAAACATCTCAGACCCCTCCCCATTATCCCAGACCCCCCAAAAAAACCCTCAAAACCCCCCCAAACCCCCTCCCCAACATCCCAGACCCCCCAAAAAACATCTCAGACCCCCCCAAAAACACCCTAAACCCCCCAAAAAACCCCTCCAAACCCCCCTCCAAACCCCCCAAACTCCCTCCCCAACATCCCAACCCCCCCCAAAACATCCCAGACCCCCCCAAAAAACATCTCAGACCCCCTCCCCAACATCCAAACCCCCCCAAGACATCCAGACCCCCCAAAAAAACATCTCAGACCCCTCCCCAATATCCCAGACCCCCCAAAAACATCTCAGACCCCCCAAAAAACATCCCAGACCCCCTCCCCAACATCCCAGACCCCCCAAAAACATCTCAGACCCCCTCAAAAACATCTCAAACCCCCAAAAACATCCCAGACCCCCCCAAAAAACATCCCAAACCCTCCAAAAACATCCCAGACCCCTCCCCATTATCCCAGACCCCCCAAAACCACGACACCCCCTCTCCTCATCATCACCCCGTTTATTCCCCGCTGTTTTTCGGGGGGGGTCTCCCCCCCGGCCCTGCCCCTCGGGGGGCTCCAGCGCCGCCCCCGGGGGTTCCCGGTGCCCAGCCGGGGGGTCCGGGGGTCCTGGGGGTCCCGGGGGTCCCGGGGGTCCTGGGGGTCCCCCCCCGGGAGGAGTTGGAAGATGACGGGGGCGCGGCCCAGGACGGGGTTGAGCTCCTGCAGCGCCGAGATCCACCTGGCCAAGGTGCGCCTGTCACCGGCCCCCGCCACGCACAGAGCGAACACCGGACCCTCCTCCACTGCAAAACGGGTGAGGGGCTCAGGGGGGACCCCAAAAACCCCGCTGAGATCCCCCCTAAACCCCCCTAAACCCCAAAAACCCCGCTGAGACCCCCAAATCCCCCCTAAACCCGCTAAAACCCCCCCAAAAACCCCACTGAGACCCCCCAAATCCCCCCTAAACCCCAAAAACCCCGCTGAGACCCCCCAAATCCCCCTAAACCCGCTAAAACCCCCCCAAAAACCCCACTGAGACCCCCAAAACTCCCCTAAACCCAAAAACCCCA
>NC_081287.1:964117-984821 GCF_030490865.1 Poecile atricapillus
TTGGGGACAATGGGGACAATGGGTGACACCAGCAGGAACAGCGTCTCTGCGTCTGGAATCACACCTGGGGACAATGGGGACAATGGGGACAGTGAGTGACAACAGCAGGAACAGCGTCTCTGCGTCCGGCATCACACCTGGGGACAATGGGGACAATGGGGACAGTGAGTGACAATGGCTGGAACAGCGTCTCTGCGTCGGCATCACACCTGGGGACAGTGGGGACAATGGGGACAATGGGGACAGTGAGTGACAATGGCTGGAACAGCATCTCGGTGTCTGGCATCACACCTGGGGACAACGGGGGACAGTGGGGACAGTGGGGGACAGTGAGTGACAGCAGCAGGAACAGTGTCTCTGCGTCCGGCATCACACCTGGGGACAACGGGGACAATGGGGACAGTGGGGACAGTGAGTGACAATGGCTGGAACAGCGTCTCTGCGTCCGGCATCACACCTGGGGACACCGGGGGACATTGGGGACAGTGGGTGACACCAGCAGGAACAGCGTCTCCGCGTCCGGCATCACACCTGGGGACAACGGGGACAATGGGTGACACCAGCAGGAACCGCATCTCTGCGTCCGGCATCACACCTGGGGACAGTGGGGACAATGGGGACAACGGGGACAATGGGTGACAACAGCAGGAACAGCGTCTTTGCATCCGGCATCACACCTGGGGACACCGGGGGACATTGGGGACAGTGGGGGGATTGGGGATATTGGGGACAATGGGGACATCGGGGACATTGAGATTGCAGGGATTGGGAACACTGGGGGACATTGGGGACACTGGGAACACTTGGGGACATTGGGGGGACATTGGGGACACTGGGGGGACAGTGGGGACAGTGGGGACACTTGGGGACATTGGGGACAGTGGGGACATTGGGGGGACATTGGGGACACTGGGAACACTTGGTGACATCAGGGACAGTGGGAACACTTGGGGACATTGGGGGGACATTGGGGACAGTGGGAACACTTGGGGACATTGGGGGGACATTGGGTGACTGGGGACACTGGGGGGACATTGGGGACACTGGGGGAACATCAGGGACAGTGGGAACACTTGGGGACATTGGGGGGACATTGGGGACACTGGGGGGACATTGGGGACACTGGGAACACTTGGTGACATCAGGGACAGTGGGAACACTTGGGGACATTGGGGGACATTGGGGTGATTGGGGACACTGGGGGAACATTGAGGACAGTGGGAACACTTGGTGACATCAGGGACAGTGGGAACACTTGGTGACATCGGGGGGACATTGGGGTGACTGGGGACACTGGGGGGACAGTGGGGACACTTGGGGACATTGGGGGGACATTGGGGACACTGGGGGGACATTGGGGACACTGGGAACACTTGGGGACATTGGGGGGACATTGGGGACACTGGGGGGACATTGGGGACAGTGGGAACACTTGGGGACATTGGGGGGACATTGGGGACATTGGGGGGACATTGGGGGGACATTGGGGACAGTGGGAACACTTGGGGACATCAGGGACAGTGGGAACACTTGGTGACATCGGGGGGACATTGGGGTGACTGGGGACACTGGGGGGACATTGGGGACACTCGGTGACATCGCAGAAACGGTGAGGATTGTGAACACCGGCGACACGAACACTTGGAACATCCAGGTGACACAAACACCCCCAGAACAAGCAGGAACACACCACAACCAACAACACCCGGAGCCACCCCAGCGTGTCCCCAAAGTGTCCCCAAGGTGTCCCCAGCCCGTACCGTGTCTCTCCATCTGCTCCAGCAGGCGCAGCCCGCACTCCTGCTGCCGCGGGAAGGGGAAGAGGAGGCGCTGCAGCGGCCCCCGGGGCACCCATGGCCCGCGGGGCAGCAGCCGCAGCAGCGCGTTGTACCCGGCCAGGCTCCGCTCGGCCCCCAGCGCCGCCATCGCCGCCAGCGCCGCCTCCACCAGCGCCAGGCGCCCGCCGCGACCCGCCGGGGCCTGGGAGAGAGCACGGAGAGCAGCCTCGAACGCCGCCGGGCCACCGCGGCCACCGCGGCCATCGGCATGGTGGCCATCGTCATGGTGGTCACTGTGGTCATGGTGGTGGTCACCGTGGTCATGGTGGTCACCGTGGTGAGTCTTGTGCGAGCGGAGGCGGCGGGGAGGGACCCTGGAGGTGCTGCCGGTGGAGGTGTCACCTCCTGGGGTGTCACACCTTGGGGTGTCACACCTTGGGGTGTCACCTGCTGGGGTGTCACCTCCTAGAGTGTCACCCCTTGAGGTGTCACCCCCTAGAGTGTCACCCCTTGAGGTGTGACCCCCTGAGGTGTGACCACTTGGGGTGTCACCCCTTGGGGTGTCACGTCTTGAGGTGTCACCCCCTAGAGTGTCACCCCTTGAGCTGTGACCCCCTAGAGTGTCACCCCTTGAGGTGTGACCCCTTAAAGTGCCACCCTTCGAGGTGTCATCCCCCAGAGTGTCACCCCTTGAAGTGTGACCCCTCGAGGTGTCACCTCCTGGGGTGTCACCCCCTAGAGTGTCACCCCTCCAGGTGTGACCCCTTGAAGTGCCAGTGTCACCCCTTAAGGTGTCACCCCTTAAAGTGTCACCCCTGGAGGTGTCACCCCTTGAGGTTTGACCCCTTGAGGTGTCACCCCTCGGGGTGTCACCGCTGGAGGTGTCACCCCCCTCGGTGTCGCCCCTCCGGGTGTCACCCTCGGCGTGGCCGCCACCCCTCGGTGTCCCCGCGGTGTCGCCCCCCTCGCTGGGGACACGCGCCGGGCGCTGGCACAAGCTGCGGCAGAGCTGGGGGAGGGGAGAAAAAGGGGTCACCGCAGCTGTCCCCGTGTCCCCCCCGTGTCCCCCCCGTGTCCCCCCCGCGTGTCCCCCGCGTGTCCCCCGCGTGTCCCCGTGTCACCCCACCCGTGTCCCCCCCGCGCCCGCCAGGCTCCCCCGCGCACCTCTGGAAGCGCGGGCCCGCCCCAGCGCCCCCGGGGCAGCGCCCGGAGCCAGCTCAGCCTCATGTCCCCGGCGGTGTCGCGGTTCCGGGGTCACCGGGCCCCGCTGTCCCCACGCCGGGTGGCGCCGCTGGGCGCCGCCATCTTGGCTCTGACCCCGCGCCTCAGGGTCAGGGGGCGGGGCCTCCCGGCGCAGCCAATCGCAGCGCGGCTTTTATCCTCGGCTGTGACGAGCGCGGTGATTGGCTGTGACCAGCGCGGGGGGCGGGGCTCTGAGGGGGTTCCCCCGTGACGTCACAGCGGGACCCCGGGATGAGCTCAGGGACGGGGGACACGCGGTGACGTCACGAGGGGGGGTTTAACGATGATGTCACCGTTAAATGGGAACGGCGGGGGGGGGGGGCGAGGGGTTCCCCAAACCCCTGAGTGGGGGGAGGGGGATCCTGGGTGTCCCCCCCGTCCCTGGGGGGGTCTCGGAGTGGCGGGGGGGGATGGGCCGGGGGTGGGGGAGGGGGAGATTCCCCACCCGTGACGTGTCCTCCCCCCGAGGGGGCGGCGGAGTCCGATCCGGTGACGGCACCGAGCGGGGGGGTGGGGGACACGCGGCGGGGACCGAACCGCGCTGTCCTGGGGGGGTTCCGGGGGGGGGTCCCAAATGTCCCGGGAAGGGACCCCCGGTGTGCCGGGGGGGGTCCCCAAGGCACGGTGGGGACCCCCAGGTGTCCCGGGGGGGGTCCCCAAGGCACGGTGGGGACCCCCAGGTGACCCGGGGGGGGGTCCCCAAGGCACGGTGGGGACACCCCGGTGTCCCGAGGGGGGGGTCCCCGCTCTTGGGGGGGACACAAAGATGACCCGGGGGGGTCGCGGGTGCCCGGTGGGAGGGGGGGAGAGCGGGGAACGGCTGATTTGGGGCGGGGGGAGCCGTTCCGGGACTCCCCGGTGCCCCCCCCCGGGATCCCCCCGCCGGGATCCCCCCCGCTAAATGTGGAAAAAATGACGCCATCACCCGCCCCGCCGTGACGTCAGCGCGGCGGAGGCCGCGGATTGGCTGCGGCCGCCCCGGCCCGGGGGGGGCTCCGCGCCCACCGCCCACTTTTAAAAGTGGCGGCGGCGCCGGGACGGCACCGGGAGGCACCGAGCGAGGGCACCGACCCCACCCGAGGGCACCGAACCCACCCGGGACCGCCCCGAACCCACCCGGGACAGCCCCGAACCCACCCGGGACAGCCCCGAACCGGCGCGAGCCGCCCGCCGCGACCCCACCGGAGCCACCGAGACCCCCCCCGGGACCCCCGGAATGTCCAACGCGCACTTCAACCGCGGCCCGGCCTACGGGCTCTCGGCAGAGGTGAAGAACAAGGTGAGCGGCACCGAACCGAACCGAACCGAACCGGGGGGATCCCGGCGGCTCCGGGGAGGAGCGACCCCCGCTCCGTTCCCCCGGTTGGGGCGGCGGCTCCGGGGGCGGGCGGGGGTCGCGGCGGGAGCCGGCGGGAGCGGGGCCGGGACCCGGCGCTGTCCCTGGTGCTGCCCCGGGAGGGACGGGACGGGCACCGGGACGGGCGGGGGGGCGGTACCGGGGTGTCCCCGCAGCCCCCCCGGGGGTCCCACCGGGCGCCGGTTTACCGGGGAGGGCGTTGGGCCGCCCGGGGAGCTCCGAACCCCGCGGAGGCACCGGGATGAGGGAGGGGAGGGGGCGACACCGGAGTGGGGGGGACCTGCGGGACACCGGCTCGCTAAGGGTTAAACCGGAGGGGATTCCGGTGGCCCGCGGGACCCCCCGACCCCTCTGCGGGCACCGAACTGGAGGCAGCGGCCACACCGGGGCTGCGGAGGGGAGGGGGCGACACCGGAACGGAGCGGGGACCCCCCCCAGGAGCTGCGGGGGGGGTCCCGCCGGTGCCGCCCCGTTAAGGGTTAACGGGAGCGCTCGGGGTGACCCGGGGGGGGCGGGAGATACCGGACACGGCGGGGAGCGGGGGGGTTCCGGCCCGTTAAGGGTTAACGGAGGGGGGAGATCGGCGGCCCGGGGGGGCCCCGGAGCCCCCCGGCCCCGCCGTGAGCCCTTATAAGGCGGCGGAGCGCGGCGGGCGGGCGGCGGCGGCCCCGGCCCGGGGCTATATATGGGCAAAGGTTCGGCCGGCCCGGTCGCCCGCGGCTCCCGGAGCGCGGGGGGGGAACCGGGGCGGGGCGGGAGGGGGGTCCGGACAGCCCCGGAGGGGGGGAACCGGGGGGCACCGGGGATTGGCGGCTGAGGGTGTCCCCGAAATGCCATTTACGGTGTTTCCTCCGCGCTCTCCGCGACACCGCGTCCTCCCGCCGGTGTCACCGGGTCCTCCCGGAGGTGTCCCCGCGTCCCCCCGGGGCTGTCCCCGAGACCCCCGCGTCCCCCCGGGGCTGTCCCCGAGCTCCCCGAGTCCCCCCGGGCTGTCCCCGAGTCCCCCGGTGCTGTCCCCGCGTCCTCCCGGGGCTGTCCCCGAGCTCCCCGACGATGTCCCCGCATCCCCCGGGTCTGTCCTCGAGCCCCCCGACCGTGTCCTCGAGCCCCCCGGGCTGTCCCCGCGTCCCCCGTTCGTGTCCCCGCATCCCCCCGAGCCCCCGGTGCTGTCCCCGCGTCTCCCGGGGCTGTCCCCGAGTCCCCTCAGCCCCCCGGGGCTGTCCCCGAGTCCCCCCGGTGCTGTCTCCGAGCTCCCCGACGATGTCCCCGAGCCCCCCGCTGGTGTCCCACGCGTCCCCTGGCCACGTCCCTCAGCCCCCCGGGTCTGTCCCCGAGCCCCCGGGGCTGTCCCCGAGCCACCCGAGTCCCCCGACGATGTCCCCTCATCCCCCCGACGATGTCCCCGAGTCCCCCGACGATGTCCCCGCGTCCCCCGGGCCATGTCCCCAAGCCCTCCCAACCCCCCGGCCGTATCCCCGAGCCCCTCGGGGCTGTCCCCGAGCCCCCTCAGCCCCTCGGTGGTGTCCCCGTGTCCCCCCGGGTCTGTCCCCGAGCCCCCCGGCCGTGTCCCCGAGCCCCCCGGGGCTGTCCCCGAGCCCCCCCAGCCCCCCAGGGCTGTCCCTGAGCCCCCCAGGGCTGTCCCCGAGCCCCCCGGGGCTGTCCCCGAGCCCCCCCAGGCCCCCGGCCGTGTCCCCCAGCCCCCCAGGGCTGTCCCCGATCCCCCCGGCCGTGTCCCCGAGCCCCCCCAGCCCCCCGGCGGTGTCCCCACGGTGCGGTGTCCCCACGGTGCGGTGTCCCCACGGTGCGGTGTCCCCACGGTGCCGTGTCCCCACGGTGCCGTGTCCCCACGGTGCGGTGTCCCCACGGTGCGGTGTCCCCACGGTGCCGTGTCCCCACGGTGCCGTGTCCCCACAGCTGGCCCAGAAGTACGACCCGCAGCACGAGCGGGAGCTCCGTGCCTGGATCGAGGCCACCACGGGCCGGAGGATCGGTGACAACTTCATGGACGGGCTCAAGGACGGCGTCATCCTCTGCGAGTACGGAGCCCCCCCCCGAGCCCTGGGGACATCGATCGGTCCCTGGTCCCTGACCCCCCCAAACCCCGCTGGAACTGGGATCTGAACCCCGAGCCTCACCTGGGCTGACCCCTGACCTCACCTGTGACCTCACCTGTGACCTCACCTGGGCTGACCCCTGACCCCTGACTCCACCTGTGACCTCACCTGGGCTGACCCCACCTTTGACCTCACCTGGGCTGACCCCTGACCCCACCTGTGACCTCACCTGGGCTGACCTCTGACCCCTGACCTCTGCTGTGACCTCACCTGGACTGACCCCTGACCTCTGCTGTGACCCCACCTGTGACCCCACCTGTGACCCCTGTGCTGACCCCACCTGTGACCTCACCTGTGACCCCACCTGTGACCTCACCTGTGCTGACCCCACCTGTGACCCCACCTGTGACCCCTGTGCTGATCTCACCTGTGACCCCACCTGTGACCCCACCTGTGACCTCACCTGTGACCTCACCTGTGACCTCACCTGTGACCCCACCTGTGACCCCACCTGTGACCTCACCTGTGACCTCACCTGTGACCTCACCTGTGACCCCACCTGTGACCTCACCTGTGACCTCACCTGTGACCTCACCTGTGACCCCACCTGTGACCCCACCTGTGACCCCACCTGTGACCCCTGTGCTGACCCCACCTGTGACCTCACCTGTGACCCCACCTGTGACCCCTCCAGGCTCATCAATAAACTCCAGCCGGGCTCGGTGCCCAAGGTGAACGACCCCGTCCAGAACTGGCACAAGGTGAGAGGAAACCCCAAACCCGGGGATTTTGGGGAGGGTCCGGGGGGGTCCTGACCCCAAATCCACCTGGGATCCCTGGGGGGCTCCTGACCCCAAATCCACCTGGGATCCCTGGGGGGCTCCTGACCCCAAATCCACCTGGGATCCCTGGGGGGGTCCTGACCCCAAATCCACCTGGGATTTTGGTCTGGGGGGGCTCCTGACCCCAAATCCTCCTGGGATCCCTGGGGGGATCCTGACCCCAAATCCACCTGGGATCCCTGGGGTGGGGTCCTGACCCCAAATCCACCTGGGATCCCCAGGAGGGTCCGGGGGGGTCCTGACCCCAAATCCTCCTGGGATTTTGGTCTGGGGGGGTCCTGACCCCAAATCCTCCTGGGACTTTGGTCTGGGGGGGCTCCTGACCCCAAATCCTCCTGGGATTTTGGTCTGGGGGGGCTCCTGACCCCAAATCCTCCTGGGATTTTGGTCTGGGGGGCTCCTGACCCCAAATCCACCTGGGATTTTGTTCTGGGGGGGCTCCTGACCCCAAATCCTCCTGGGATCCCTGGGGGGCTCCTGACCCCAAATCCTCCTGGGATCCCTGGGGGGCTCCTGACCCCAAATCCTCCTGGGATTTTGGTCTGGGGGGGCTCCTGACCCCAAATCCACCTGGGATCCCCGGGGGGCTCCTGACCCCAAATCCACCTGGGATCCCCGGGAGGGTCTGGGGGGGCTCCTGACCCCAAATCCTCCTGGGATTTTGGTCTGGGGGGGCTCCTGACCCCAAATCCTCCTGGGATTTTGGTCTGGGGGGGCTCCTGACCCCAAATCCTCCTGGGATCCGCAGCTGGAGAACATCGGGAACTTCCTGAGGGCCATCACGCGCTACGGGGTGAAGCCCCACGACATCTTCGAGGCCAACGACCTCTTCGAGAACACCAACCACACCCAGGTGCAGTCCACCCTCATCGCCCTGGCCAGCCAGGTGAGCCCTCGGGGGGGTCCTGGGGGGTCCCGGGGGGTCCTGGGGGGGTCCCAGGGGGTCCTGGGGGGGATTGAGGGGTCCCAGGGGGTCCTGGGGGGTCTGGGAGGCTCCGGAGGGTCCCAGTGTCCCCCTGGAGGAGAACGGCCACGCGCTGCTCCCTCAGCTGGGGGGGGTCCAGAGGGGGGAATTTGGGGTCTGGGGGGGGATTTGGGATTTGGGGAGGGGGTTTTTGGGGTCTGGGGAGGGGATTTGGGGGTCTGGGGAGGGGGTTCTGAGGTCTGGGGGGATATTTGGGATCTGGGCAGGGGGTTTTGGGGTTTGGGGAGGGGGTTTTGGGATTTGGGGAGGGGGTTTTGAGGTCCGGGGGGGATATTTGGGGTTTGGGGAGGGTATTTGATATCTGGGGAGAGGGATCTCAGATTTGGGGAGGGGGTTTTGGGGTCAGGGGGGGTATTTGGGGTTTGGGGAGGGGGTTTTGGGATTTGGGGTCTGTGGAGGAGATTTGGGATTTGGGGAGGGGGTTTTGGGGTCTGGGGAGGGGATTTTGGAGTCTGGGGAGGGGATTTGGGGAAGTATTTGGGGTCTGGGGGGTATTTGGGATTTGGGGAGGGGGTTTTGGGGTCTGGGGGGGATTTGGGGAGGGTATTTGGGGTCTGGGGAGGGGGTTTTGGGGTCTGGGGAGGGGATTTTGGGTCTGGGGAGGGGATTTGGGGTCTGGGGGGTATTTGGGGTCTGGGGAGGCCTCGTGAGCCCCCTCCCCAACCCCCCGGCCCCCACCAGGCCAAGACAAAGGGGAACAAGGTGGGGCTGGGGGTGAAATACGCGGAGAAGCAGCAGCGGCGCTTCCACCCCGAGAAGCTGCGCGAGGGCAGGAACATCATCGGGCTGCAGGTGACACCTGGGGACAGCGGGGGAGGGGACAGGCGGCCGGGGGGGCGCTGTTGGGGACAGCTGGTGACACCGTCACCGTCACTGTCCCCAGATGGGCACCAATAAGTTCGCCAGCCAGCAGGGAATGACGGCGTACGGGACACGGCGACACCTCTACGACCCCAAACTGGGAACCGATCAACCCCTGGACCAGGCCACCATCAGCCTCCAGATGGGCACCAACAAAGGGGCCAGCCAGGTGGGGACAGACGGACAGACAGACAGGGGACAGACAGACAGCCAGGTGGGGACAGACGGACACGGGGACATGGGGACAGACGGACATGGGGACAGACGGACAGACAGACAGGTGGGGACAGACGGACACGGGGACATGGGGACACACAGACAGCCAGGTGGGGACAGACGGACAGACAGACGGACAGGGGACAGCCAGGTGGGGACAGACGGACAGACAGACAGGTGGGGACAGATGGACAGACAGGGGACAGACAGGTGGGGACAGACGGACACGGGGACATGGGGACACACAGACAGCCAGGTGGGGACAGACAGACAGACAGACATGGGACAGACAGGTGGGGACAGACGGACAGACAGACAGGGGACAGACAGCCAGGTGGGGACAGACGGACGGACAGACATGGGACAGCCAGGTGGGGACAGGCAGACAGACAGACAGGAGACAGACAGACAGGGGACAGCCAGGTGGGGACAGACGGACAGACAGACAGGTGGGGACAGACGGACAGACAGACGGACAGACAGGTGGGGACAGACAGACAGAGGGACAGACAGACAGAGGGACAGACAGGTGGGGACAGGGGACAGACAGAGGGACAGACAGGTGGGGACAGACACACAGACAGCCAGGTGGGGACAGACGGACAGACAGGTGGGGACACACGGACAGGGGACAGACAGAGAGGACACAGCCAGGTGGGGCTGCCCAGTGACCCCTCCTAGACCAGTGCAGGGGACAGAGGGGACCCAGTGACCCCTCCTGGGGGTGAGTGGGGGTCTCCCCACCACCCCCAACCCCCCCCGTGTGTCCCGGATCAGGCAGGGTGTCACCACACTGGTACAGGTGACAGAGGGGACCCAGTGACCCCTCCTCGGGGTGAGTGGGGGTCTCCCCACCACCACCAAGAACCCCAAACCCCTGTCCCAGAGCAGCTGGGGTGTCACCAGACCGGTGCAGGGGACAGAGGGGACACAGAGGCTGCTCAATGACCCCTCCTGGGGGTGAGTGGGGGTCTCCTCACCACCCCCCACCCCAATCCTGTCCCGGATCAGGCAGGGTGTCACCACACTGGTACAGGTGACAAAGGGGACCCAGTGACCCCTCCTGGGGGTGAGTGGGGGTCTCCCCACCACCACCACCAACCCTGGAGCAGTTGGGGTGTCACCACACCAGTGCAGGGGACAGAGGGGACACAGTGACCCCTCCTGGGGGTGAGTGGGGGTCTCCTCACCACCACCAAGAACCCCAAACCCCCCACCCAGAGCAGTTGGGGTGTCACCACAGGAGTGCAGGTGACAAAGGGGACACAGAGGCTGCTCAGTGACCCCTCCTGGGGGTGAGTGGGGGTCTCCCCACCACCCCCCCACCCCAATCCCGTCCCGTCCCAGGCGGGGTGTCACCACAGGAGTGCAGGGGACAGAGGGGACACAGAGGCTGCTCAGTGACCCCTGGGGGTGAGTGGGGATCTCCCCACCACCACCCCCCAACCCCTCGTGTCCCAGAGCAGTTGGGGTGTCACCAGACCAGTGCAGGGGACAAAGGGGACACAGAGGTTGCTCAGTGACCCCTCCCGAGGGTGAGTGGGGGTCTCCTCACCACCCCCAACCCCAAACCCCCCACCCAGAGCAGACCAGTGCAGGTGACAAAGGGGACACAGTGACCCCTCCTGGGGGTGAGTGGGGGTCTCCTCACCACCCCCAACCCCCCGTGTGTCCTGGATCAGGCAGGGTGTCACCACAGGAGTGCAGGGGACAAAGGGGACACAGTGACCCCTCCTGGGGATGAGTGGGGGTCTCCCCACCACCACCACCAACCCTGGAGCAGTTGGGGGGTCACCACACTGGTGCAGGGGACAAAGGGGACCCAGTGACCCCTCCTGGGGGTGAGTGGGGGTCTCCTCACCACCCCCAACCCCAAACCCCCCACCCAGAGCAGACCAGTGCAGGGGACAGAGGGGACCCAGTGACCCCTGGGGGTGAGTGGGGGTCTCCCCACCACCCCCCTCACCCCAATCCCGTCCCGTCCCAGGCGGGGATGACGGCTCCGGGCACCAAGCGTCAGATCTTCGAGCCGGCGCTGGGCATGGAGCACTGCGACACTTTGACCATCGGGCTGCAGATGGGCAGCAACAAGGGCGCGTCCCAGCAGGGCATGACCGTCTACGGCCTCCCCCGCCAGGTCTACGACCCCAAATACTGCGGGGGGCCCGAGCTGCTCGCCCCCGACGGCTACGACGGCCACCACGGCCTCTACAACTCCCAGTAGCCGCCGCTCGCCCCCGCGCCCCCGACACCGCTGCTCACCGGCTTCACCCAGCTCGCCCCGGCCGCCCCCGGGGATGGGAGAGACCCCGGGGCCGGTGCTGGTACCGGGAGAACCCCCGGTGCTGCCCCCGGGGACTGGAGAGCCCCCGGTGCTGCCCCCGGTACCAGGAGAGCCCCCGGTGCTGCCCCCGGGGACTGGAGAGCCCCCGGTGCTGCCCCCGGTACCAGGAGAGCCCCCGGTGCCGCCCCCGGTACCAGGAGAGCCCCCGGTGCTGCCCCCGGTACCGGGAGAGCCCCCGGTGCCGCCCCCGGGGACTGGAGAGCCGCCGGTGCTGCCCCCGGGGACGGGAGAGCCCCCGGGGCCACTGCCGGTACCGGGAGAACCCCCGGTGCCACTGCCGGTACCGGGGGGAGCTCCCAGGGAGGTACTGGGGGAGCCCCCGGTGCCGGTACCTGCGGGAGCTCCCGGGGAGGTACCGGGGGAGGAACCGGGGGCGTTCCCGGTACCGGGGGAGCTCCCGGGGAGGTACCGGGAGAGGAACCGGTGCCAGTACCGGGAGGAGCTCCTGGGGAGGTACCGGTACCTGCGGGAGTTCCTGGGGAGGTACCGGGAGAGCTCCTGGGGAGGTACCGGGAGAGCTCCCGGTGCCGGTACCTGCGGGAGTTCCTGGGGAGGTACCGGGAGAGCCCCCGGGGCGGTACCGGGGGAACCCCCGCTGCCGCTGCCGGTACCGGGAGGAGCTCCTGGGGAGGTACCGGGAGAGGAACCGGTGCCGGTACCGGGAGAGCTCCCGGTGCTGCTGCCGGTACCGGGGGAGGAACCCGGGGGGTTCGGCCCCCGCCACGTGTGGAGCCACCGAGAGGCACAATAAAAACCACAGGCAAAGGAAATGGTGCTGGGGACACTGGGGACACTGGGGGGACACTGGGGACACTGGGGACACTGGGGACACTGGGGGACACTGGGGGACACTGGGGACACTGGGGACACTGGGGACACTGAGGGGACACTGGGGACACTGGGGACACTGGGGGGACACTGGGGACATTGGGGACATTGGGGACACTGGGGACATTGGGGACATTGGGGACACTGGGGGGACACTGGGGACACTGGGGACACTGGGGACACTGGGGGACACTGGGGGACACTGGGGACAATGGGGACATTGGGGGGACACTGGGGGACACGGGGGACACTGGGGACACTGGGGGACACTGGGGACACTGGGGACACTGGGGACACTGGGGGGACATTGGGGACACTGGGGACAGTGGGGACACTGGGGACACTGGGGACACTGAGGGGGACACTGGGGGACACACTGGGGACATTGGGGACACTGGGGGACAATGAGGGGACACTGGGGGACACTGGGGGACACTGGGGACACTGGGGGGACACTGGGGACACTGGGGGGACACTGGGGACACTGGGGGACACTGAGGGGACACTGGGGACACTGGGGGGACACTGGGGACACTGGGGGACACTGGGGACACTGGGGGGACACTGGGGGGACACTGGGGACACACTGGGGGGACACTGAGGGGACACTGGGGACACTGGGGACACTGGGGGACACTGGGGGACACTGGGGACACTGGGGGGACACTGGGGGGACACTGGGGACACTGGGGGACACTGGGGGACACTGGGGACACTGGGGGGACACTGGGGGGACACTGGGGACACTGGGGGACACTGGGGGACACTGGGAGACAATGAGGGGACACTGGGGACACTGGGGACACTGTGGGACACTGAGGGGACACTGGGGACACTGAGGGGACACTGGGGGGACACTGGGGGGACACTGGGGGGACACTGGGGACACTGAGGGGACACTGGGGGGACACTGGGGGACACTGGGGACACTGGGGGACACTGAGGGGACACTGGGGACACTGGGGACACTGGGGACACTGGGGGGACACTGGGGACACTGGGGGACACTGGGGACACTGAGGGGACACTGGGGGACACTGGGGGACACTGAGGGGACACTGGGGACACTGAGGGGACACTGAGGGGACACTGAGGGACACCAAAGGGACACTGAGGGGACACTGGGGACACTGGGGGGACACTGGGGACACTGGGGGACACTGGGGACACTGGGGGACACTGGGGACACTGAGGGGACACTGAGGGGACACTGAGGGACACCAAAGGGACACTGAGGGGACACTGGGGACACTGGGGGGACACTGGGGACACTGAGGGGACACTGGGGACACTGAGGGGACACTGAGAGGACATCAGGGGACACTGGGGGACATTGAGGGGACACTGAAGGACACCAAGGGGACACTGAAGGACACCAAAGGGACACCGAGGCACAGGTGACACCTCAGGGTGTTTATTCCAGCCCAGCTGTCCCCAAAACGCGTCACCGCTGTCCCAATGTCCCCAAATCCCCCTGGGGACGAGCAGATGTCACCCCCACACCGGTCCTGGGGTGTCACCGGGTCCTGGGGGTGTCACCGGGGGTGTCACTGGGGGTGTCACCGGGGGTGTCACCAATCCCTGGGGGTGTCACCGGGGGTGTCACCGGGTCCTGGGGGTGTCACCAGGGGTGTCACCAATCCCGGGGGGTGTCACCGGGTCCTGGGGGTGTCACCGGGGGTGTCACCGGTCCTGGGGTGTCACCAGGTCCTGGGGGTGTCACCGTGGGTGTCACTGGTCCTGGGGGGTGTCACCGGGGGTGTCACTAGCGGTGTCACCAGTCCTGGGGGGTGTCACCGATCCCTGGGGGTGACACTGTGTCCAGGGGGTGTCACCAGGGGTGTCACCGATCCCTGGGGGTGACACTGTGTCCAGGGGGTGTCACCAGGGGTGTCACCGATCCCTGGGGGTGTCACCAGTCCTGGGGGTGTCACCAATCCCGGGGGTGTCACCAGGGGTGTCACCAATCCCGGGGGGTGTCACCGGGTCCTGGGGGTGTCACTGGGGGTGTCACCGGGTCCTGGGGGTGTCACTGGGGGTGTCACCGGGTCCTGGGGGTGTCACTGGGTCCTGGGGGTGTCACCAGGGGTGTCACCAGTCCTGGGGGTGTCACCAGGGGTGTCAACAATCCCTGGGGGTGTCACCAGGGGTGTCACCGGGGGTGTCACCGGGTCCTGGGGGTGTCACCGTGGGTGTCACCGGTCCCGGGGGGTGTCACCGGGTCCTGGGGGTGTCACCAGGGGTGTCACCAGTCCTGGGGGTGTCACCGGGGGTGTCACCGGGTCCCAGGGGGTGTCACCGGGTCCTGGGGGTGTCACCAGGGGTGTCACCGATCCCTGGGGGTGTCACCAGTCCTGGGGGTGTCACCAATCCCGGGGGTGTCACCAGGGGTGTCACCAATCCCGGGGGGTGTCACCGGGTCCTGGGGGTGTCACCAGGGGTGTCACTGGGTCCCAGGGGGTGTCACCGGGCGTGTCACCGATCCCGGGAGGTGTCACTGGGGGTGTCACCGGTCCCCAGGGGGTGTCACCGTGTCCAGGGGGTGTCACCAGGGGTGTCACCAATCCCAGGGGGTGACACTGTCCCCTGTCCCTGGGGGTGTCACCAATCCCCGGGGGTGTCACTGGGGGTGTCCCCTGTCCCCGGGGGTGTCACCAATCCCAGGGGGTGTCACCAATCCCGGGAGGTGACACTGTCCCCTGTCCCCGGGGGTGTCCCCTGTCCCCGGGGGTGTCACTGGTTTGCAGCCTCGCAGGCGTCGATCCAATCGCTGTAAACGTCCACGGGCTCCGACAGGTCTGGGGGGGCCGTTAAGGACTCGGGGGGGTCCCGGTGGCTCCGGGGGGGGGTCCCGGTGGCTCAGGGGGGGGGGTCCCGGTTTGGGGGTCCCAGTTCAAGGGGGGGGGGGTCCCAGTTTGGAGGTTCCCGGTTTGGGGTTCCCGGTTCAGGGTTCCCGGTGGCTCGGGGGGGTCCCGGTTTGGGGGTTCCCGGTTACGGGGGGGTCCCGGTTTGGGGGTTCCCGGTTCGGGGGGGGGGGTCCCGGTTTGGGGGTTCCCGGTTCGGGGGGGGGTCCCGGTGGTGCAGGGGGAGTCCCGGTTCAGGGATCCCGGTTCAGGGGGGGGGTCCCGGTAAGGATACAGGTGATGGGGGTCTGGAACTCCTCCAGGCACACGGTGCACGAGATCACCCCGGTGTTCCGGGCACGGTCCCTGGCGGGGCAGGACGAGGCTGTGACCCCCCCCCGGGACCCGTCCCGGTACCCCCGGGATCCGTCCCGGTACCCCCGGGACCCGTCCCGGGACCCCCGGGATCCCTCCCGAGCCCCCCGGGACCCGTCCCGGGACCCCCGGGATCCCTCCCGACCCCCCCGGGATCCCTCCCAACCCCTCCGGGCTCCTCCGCCGCCCGTTTCCAGTGCCCCCCGGTGCTCCTCGGTGTCCCCGGTGCCCCCCGGTGCCCCCCGGTGCTCCCCGGTGTCCCCGGTGTCCCCCGGTGCCCCCCGCTCACATCTTGACGTCGCACGACTTCTCGTGGTTGCAGAAGGGACACGTGAACTGAGTCTCCAGCGTCCCCGTCATCTTCTTCTTGGGGGGCGGCTTCCGCTTCGACTTGCGGCGGCCCATGGCGGCCGCACCGGAGCCGAGAACCGGGAACGGCCTCGGGAATGGGAACCAAACCGGGATTGGCCCCGGGAGCCGCCTCGGAGCGGCCCCGAGCCGCTGCGGGACGGGCTGGGGGCGGCTCGACCCCTCCGGGACCCTCCGGGACCCCCCCGGTTCCTCCCGGTCCCTCCCGGTCCCTCACGCCGCTCCCGCCGCGTTCCCGGAAGTGCCGCCCCTCCGCCCTCAGCCAATCAGCAGCGGGAACAGCGCGCTCTGCTCCACGTGACTCGCAAGCGCCGCGCTCATTGGTTGATAAGCGCGGCGCCCCAGCCAATCACCAGCGGGAAGAGAGAGACTCGCGGTTGTCCCGCCCACTGGTGATGGACGCGCGGCTCAGCCAATCAGCGGCGGGAAAAGAGTGATACTCGCGGTTGTCCCGCCCACTGGTGATGGACGCGCGGCTCAGCCAATCAGCGGTGAGGAGGGCGTGCCCATCGCGCCCAGGCCCCGCCCCCCCGCGGTTTTGGGGCGAATTGCGGCGATTTTGGGTCCGGCAATGGCGGCGGCGCCGCTCGAAGGCTTTATTGGGGTCACTCGTTAAGGGGACAGCCCAGGCGGGGCTCGCAGGTGCCCCCAGGTCAAGGGTCAATGTCCCAAATGTCCCCCCAGGTCAGGGGTCACGGGGTGTCCCCAAGGGGAGGGGTCCCAGTGTCCCCCAGTGTCCCCAGGGGAGGGGTCCGGGTGTCCCCCAGTGTCCCCAATGTCCCCAAGGGGAGGGGTCCCAGTGTCCCCCAGTGTCCCCAGGGGAGGGGTCCCGCTGTCCCCAATGTCCCCAATGTCCCCAGGGGAGGGGTCCCGGTGTCGCCAATGTCCCCAAGGGGAGGGGTCCCAGTGTCCCCCAGTGTCCCCCAGTGTCCCCAGGGGAGGGGTCCGGGTGTCCCCCAGTGTCCCCCAGTGTCCCCAAGGGGAGGTGTCCCAGTGTCCCCCAATGTCCCCAGGGGAGGGGTCCCGGTGTCCCCAGTGTCCCCAGGGGAGGGGTCCCAGTGTCCCCCAGTGTCCCCCAATGTCCCCAAGGGGAGGGGTCCCGCTGTCCCCGCTGTCCCCAGGGGAGGGGTCCCGTTGTCCCCAGTGTCCCCAATGTCCCCAGGGGAGGGGTCCCGCTGTCCCCGCTGTCCCCGGTGTCCCCAGGGGAGGGATCCTGGTGTCCCCGGTGTCCCCAGGGGAGGGGTCCCACTGTCCCCAATGTCCCCGCTGTCCCCAATGTCCCCAGGGGAGGGGTCCCGATGTCCCCACTGTCCCCGGTGTCCCCAGGGGAGGAGTCCCGCTGTCCCCAATGTCCCCAATGTCCCCAGGGGAGGAGTCCCGCTGTCCCCAATGTCCCCAATGTCCCCAGGGGAGGAGTCCCGCTGTCCCCAATGTCCCCAGGGGAGGGGTCCCGGTGTCCCCGCTGTCCCCAGGGGAGGGGTCCCAGTGTCCCCAATGTCCCCAAGGGAGGGGTCCCAGTGTCCCCGCTGTCCCCAGGGGAGGGGTCCCGGTGTCCCCACTGTCCCCAGGGGAGGGGTCCCGCTGTCCCCGGTGTCCCCAGGGGAGGGGTCTCGGTGTCCCCAATGTCCCCGCTGTCCCCAGGGGAGGGGTCCCGCGCCCCCCGGGGCTCAGAGCTGGCGGGGGGGCAGCGCCACGCGGTGCAGGACGCGGCCGGTGGCCTCCAGGAAGGTGACGGTGACAGCGCCGGGCTCCAGGCGCAGGTGGGCGAAGCCCCCGGGGCTGGCGGGGCTCCCGAAGAAGAAGCGGAGGGAACCGGGGGGGACGGAGCCCAGGTGGGGCCGCGAATCCTCCATGAAATTCCCGGCGCCGCTCAGGATGTAGCCCACGCCCCCCTCCTCCAGGTACTGCGGGACAGAATGGGGGGATTTGGGGAGGGGGACACAGCTGGGGGGGGACACACCTGGGGGGGGGACACACCTGGGGGGGGGACACACCTGGGGAGGGGGACACACCTGGATTTGGGGAGGGGACACAGCTGGGGAGGGACACACCTGGGGAGGGACACAGCTGGGGGCACCCCCGGATTGACGGGAGGAGGGGGACACACCTGGGGGGGGGACACACCTGGATTTGGGGAGGGGGACACAGCTGGGGGGGGACACACCTGGATTTGGGGAGGGGGACACACGTGGGGGGGGGACACACGTGGGGGGGGGACACACCTAGGGGGGGGACACACCTGGGGGGGGACACACCTGGGGGGGGGACACACCTGGGAGGGGACACACGTGGGGGGGGACACACCTGGGGGCCACCCCCGGATTTGGGGAGGGGGACACACCTGGGGGGGGACACACCTGGATTTGGGGAGGGGGACATACCTGGGGACACACCTGGTGGGGGGGACACACCTGGGGGCACCCCCGGCTTTGGGGACGGGGACACAGCTGGGGGGGGGACACACCTGGGGGGCACCCCCGGATTTAGGGGGGGCCCCGTGCATTTGGGGACACCGTGGGTGGGGTCGGAATTTGGGGAGGGGGTCCCATGGGTGGGATAGGAATTCGGGTGGGGGTCCCAGCACATTTGGGGTCCCCACAGGTGAGTTCAGAATTTGGGTGGTGGTCCCCGCAGGTGAGTTCAGAATTGGGGTGGGGGTCCGTGGGTGATTTCAGAATTCGGGTGGGGGTCCCGTAGGTGGGATCAGAATTCGGGTGGTGGTCCCCACAGCTGAGTTCAGAATTGGGGTGGGGGTCCCGTGGGTGGGATAGGAATTTGGGTGGGGGGTCCCAGCACACTTTGGGGACACCGCGGGTGGGGTCGGAATTTGGGTGGGGGTCCCGCAGGTGAGTTCAGAATTCGGGTGGGAGTCCCGTGGGTGAGTTCAGAATTTGGGTGGGGGTCCCCGCAGGTGATTTCAGAATTCGGGGTGGGGGTCCCCACAGGTGAGTTCAGTATTTGGGTGGGGGTCCCGTGGGTGGGATCAGAATTGGGGAGGGGGTCCCGCTCACCTGCAGGTTGTGGTCGTGGCCGCACAGGTAGGCGGTGACGCGGTGGCGCCGCAGCAGCGGCCGCAGCAGGCGCAGCAGACACGGCGTGGGGCCGTGTTTGGCCACTGACCACACCGGGTAGTGGCCGGCCACCAGCACGAAACTGTCCCCGGCCGCCGCCTCCAGCTGCGCCCGCAGCCACCCCAGGTGAGCCTCGGCCGCCGCCGCGTCCCGGGACCGCGGGGACATCGGTGACACCGAAATCGTCGCTGTGGCCGCAGAGCAGAACCGTGTCCAGCACCAGCAGCCGCGCAGAGGAGTTGGAGCCCGGCAGGTGAAGGCGGAGGGCGTAGTAGGGGTGGGGAAGTGCCTGGGGGGACAGTGTGGGGACACCTTGGGGGGTTGGGGACACCTTGAGGGGGATTGGGACAGGCTGGGGACACCTTGGGGGGGTCTGGGACACCTTGAGGGGGATTTGGGGACACCCTGAGGGGGTTGGGGACACCTTGGGGGGGTCTGGGACACCTGAGGGGGTTGGGGACACCTTGAGGGGGTCCGGGACACCCTGAGGGGGATTGGGACAGGCTGGGGACACCCTGAGAAGGCTTCGGACACCCTGAGGGGGTTGGGGACACCTTGAGGGGGTCTGGGGACACCTTGAGGGGGCCAGGGACAGGTCTGGGGACACCCTGAGGGGGTTGAGGACACCCTGAGGGGGATTGGGGACACCTTGAGGGGGATTTGGGACACCCTGAGAGACATCTGGGGACATCCTGAAGGGGATTTGGGATGCCCTGAGGGGGTCTGGGGACACCCTGAGGGGACTGGGGACACCTTGAGGGGGTTGGGGACACCTTGAGGGGGTCTGGGACATCCTGAGGGGGTTGGGGACATCCTGAGGGGCATTGGGGACATCTTGAGGGAGTTGGGGACATCCTGAGGGGGATTGGGGACACCCTGAGGGGGTTGGGGACACCCTGGGGGGGTTGGGGACAGACTGGGGACACCCCAGCACAAGGCACAGGGTGCAGTAGGGGTGGGGGAGGTGCCGGCGGGACATGAGGGCACTTGGGGACATGCAGGGACATGGCGGGGACATGGCAGGGACACGCGGGGACACGCGGGGACATGGCAGGGACATGGCAGGGACACGCAGGGACACGCGGGACACGCGGGGACATGGCAGGGACATGGCGGGGACATGCAGGGACACGCGGGGACACGCGGGGACATGGCAGGGACATGGCGGGGACATGGCAGGGACACGCGGGGACACGCGGGGACATGGCAGGGACATGGCAGGGACAAGCCAAGCAGGCTTGGGGACACCCTGAGGGGGCTTTGGTGACACCCCGAGGGGCTTGGGGACAGGCTGGGGACACCCGAGGGGACCTGGGGACACCCTGAGAGAGTCTGGGACATCGTGGGGACATCCCGAGGGGACCTGGGGACATCCCGAGGGGACCTGGGGACATCCCGAGGGGACCCGGAGCCACCGCGGGGACAGCGCAGCCCCCGGCACAGCGGGGGTGGGGACACGGGGACAACGCGAGGACACCCCGAGGGGACTCGGGGAACGAGGGGACTCGGGGACACTCGGGGACACTCGGGGACACTCGA